>NC_069502.1:16839050-17116550 GCF_027579735.1 Bombina bombina | reverse complement strand
TGTGTTATTGTGTCTGGCTGTGTTGTTGTCACATATATGTTGTGTTATTGTGTCTGGCTGTGTTGTTGTCACATATATGTTGTGTTATTGTGTCTGGCTGTGTTGTTGTCACATATATGTTGTGTTATTGTGTCTGGCTGAGGTGTTGTCACATATATGTTGTGTTATTGTGTCTGGCTGTGTTGTTGTCACATATATGTTGTGTTATTGTGTCTGGCTGTGGTGTTGTCACATATATGTTGTGTTATTGTGTCTGGCTGTGGTGTTGTCACATATATGTTGTGTTATTGTGTCTGGCTGTGTTGTTGTCACATATATGTTGTGTTATTGTGTCTGGCTGTGTTGTTGTCACATATATGTTGTGTTATTGTGTCTGGCTGTGGTGTTGTCACATATATGTTGTGTTGTTGTGTCTGGCTGTGTTGTTGTCACATATATGTTGTGTTATTGTGTCTGGCTGTGTTGTTGTCACATATATGTTGTGTTATTGTGTCTGGCTGTGTTGTTGTCACATATATGTTGTGTTATTGTGTCTGGCTGTGTTGTTGTCACATATATGTTGTGTTATTGTGTCTGGCTGTGTTGTTGTCACATATATGTTGTGTTATTGTGTCTGGCTGTGTTGTTGTCACATATATGTTGTGTTATTGTGTCTGGCTGTGTTGTTGTCACATATATGTTGTGTTATTGTGTCTGGCTGTGTTGGTGTCACATATATGTTGTGTTATTGTGTCTGGCTGTGTTGTTGTCACATATATGTTGTGTTATTGTGTCTGGCTGTGTTGGTGTCACATATATGTTGTGTTGTTGTGTCTGGCTGTGTTGTTGTCACATATATGTTGTGTTATTGTGTCTGGCTGTGTTGTTGTCACATATATGTTGTGTTATTGTGTCTGGCTGTGTTGTTGTCACATATATGTTGTGTTATTGTGTCTGGCTGTGTTGTTGTCACATATATGTTGTGTTATTGTGTCTGGCTGTGTTTTTGTCACATATATGTTGTGTTATTGTGTCTGGCTGTGTTGGTGTCACATATATGTTGTGTTATTGTGTCTGGCTGTGTTGTTGTCACATATATGTTGTGTTATTGTGTCTGGCTGTGTTGTTGTCACATATATGTTGTGTTATTGTGTCTGGCTGTGTTGTTGTCACATATATGTTGTGTTATTGTGTCTGGCTGTGTTGTTGTCACATATATGTTGTGTTATTGTGTCTGGCTGTGTTGTTGTCACATATATGTTGTGTTATTGTGTCTGGCTGTGTTGTTGTCACATATATGTTGTGTTATTGTGTCTGGCTGTGTTGTTGTCACATATATGTTGTGTTATTGTGTCTGGCTGTGTTGGTGTCACATATATGTTGTGTTATTGTGTCTGGCTGTGGTGTTGTCACATATATGTTGTGTTATTGTGTCTGGCTGTGTTGTTGTCACATATATGTTGACACAGTTTGCAGAGTGATTTGTTGCATCGTGCAGTGCCATTCTGTGTAAGCTTCTGTTCTGTGGTAAATTTGCTGCAGACCAATCTCTGTCTCAGGTTAGGCGGTTGTTTGAATGCTAGTATGGGGGGTTCAGGAAATATTTTTTTGAGTGTGGGGTCCTCTGAAATTAGTGGTTGTATCTCTTTAATAATTTTGTGCACTCCTTCCAGAGTAGGGTTGTAAGTGACTACTAGAGGGGTTCTTGTTTTGTTTTCCATTTCTTTGTATTGTAGGAGTCTTTCCCGTGGTGTTTTTAGGGCAGATTAGATTTTTTAGATATTGTCCTTTCCTTGTAGCCCTTTTGCCTAAATGACTCTGACAGTGTACTCAGGTGGTGATCTGAATTAAATGAATTAAATGATTTGTGGAAATCTAAGAGGCTTTCTTCTCCTTCTGTCCATATTATGAAAATATCATCGATGTAACGATAATATGTATACGGTTTGTGGGGCTGAGTACATAAGAATCTGTATTCTAGGTACGCCATGAAAAGATTGGCGTATTGGGGTGACATTTTTGTGCCCTTCGCTGTCCCTGTCATTTGTAGGTAGTAATTGTTGTTAAAACTGAAATAGTTGTGTGTGAGTATGAATTCTATAAGCTGGGCAATAGTTGCACTATCATATTTGTGTGTTGTTTGGTGGTATGAGAGAAATTTACTGCAGGCCTCAATACCATCCTTATGCGGGATGTTGCTGTATAAGGATTCCACATCCATAGTAACTAGTATAGTGTTTCTAGGCAGTTCATTTATCTGGTTAAGTTTATTAAGGACGTCTGTAGTGTCCTGTATAAAGCTATCAGTCTTAATAACAAGAGGCTTAAGAATGTTTTCTATTAGGCCAGATATTTGTTCAGTAAGTGTTCCCATACCTGTTATAATGGGGCGTCCTGGGTTTCCTGGCTTGTGGATTTTGGGTAGCATGTAGAAGGTACCCATCTGAGGATTGGAAGGTACCAGATTTTCTAATTCTTGCTGTATGTGTTTGAAATTCTTAAAGGGAATTTCAAAGACTCTCATGAACGAAAGACGTTTGAGATGAAAATGATCACACATTTCAATACCAGAAATGAAGGACTTAATGTAGACTCTGGCTTTCTCACACACTACCATAACTTCTATAATCTCTCATCTTATTGTCCTATATTGGTTTCTTTTTCCTTTTTGTTTTTCCTCTCATCTGGCCTATTTACTCTCCTCTGTTTATTTATTCTTTCTGGCTATTCTCAGCTATTTTCTCCTTCAGACACATTCTCTGCTTTTATGACCCCCCTCTCACCCCCTTCCTCCCTTCCATTTGTTGTATGTGATGTGTATCTATATCAGAATGATCAGTATTGCTTTAGACCTGAGGAAGAGAGGAAAACTCTCGAAAGCTTGTCTTTTAAATATTATGTTAGTCCAATAAAAAAGGTATCACTGCATACTGCAATACTTTGTTTTTTGAGCATCTATATATAAATATATATACATATACACAAATACATACACACACACACACACACACACACACACACATATATATATATAAATATATATACATATGCACAAATACATACACACACACATATGCACACACACACATATACAGGTATACCTCACTTTACAGCGCTTCGCTAATACAGCGCTTTGTGGAGCTGAAGTTCAACCTCCAAGTATTTTGAAACAGTGCTGTAATCATCATGAGATTGCGAGGTGTGACTGGCACCATTTTATTATGCTTAGTTCACTCTGTTTACAGCATTACAGTGCAATCTGTGTCTCAGTGTTATAGTCGGGCAAATTTTACTACAGTAATTGTCACTATTTTACAGGTACAGTATTTATTGAATACTTGCTGTGCTAGTGTTAAGCTAAACATAGCTCTATTGCACCTCTAATATATGTTAGTTCAAACATGTTTTCAAGTTTTTAAACACACTGGCAAGTGAAAAGAAAGCTAAAACTGCCTTGTTTCACTTTAAGGCGGTTTTCACTTTACAGCGGGGCTCCGGTCCCTAACCCGCTGTATGAGCGGGGTATACCTGTACACACACATAAAAACAAATACATTCACACACACACACACACATATATGTTTACAGGAGTAGCTTTATAAAAACAAAATAAAAAAATAAAGCAATTACTATATTGTACAACACTCTCTTTTAGATGCCAATATTTTTTCAATTTTTTTTGCCCCTTAAAGGGACATGAAACCCAAATTATTTCTTTTATGATTTAGAAAGAGCGTGCAATTTTAAAAAACTTTCTAATTTACTTATATTATCTAATTTGCTTCATTCTCTTGATATACTGTGCTGAAAAGCATATCTAGATATGCTCAGTAGCTGCTGATTGGTTGCTGTAAATAGATACTTCGTATGATTGGCTCACCCATGTGAATTGCTATTTCTTCAACAAAGGATAGCTAAATAATGAAGCAAACTAGATAATAGAAGTAAATTTGAATGTTGTTTAAAATTGTATTCTCTACTTGAATCATGAAAGAAAATATATGGGTTTAGTGTCCCTTTAAGGTATAGTGAGAATTAATTATCAGTATGTAAATAAGTCCTTAGTTATTGCAACTGATATTAATAAATTGTATTAATCATCAGTATGTAAATAATTCCTTAGTTATTGCAACTGATATTAATAAATTGTATTAATCATCAGTATGTAAATAAGTCCTTAGTTATTGCAACTGATATTAATAAATTGTATTAATCATCAGTATGTAAATAAGTCCTTAGTTATTGCAACTGATAGTAATAAATTGTATTAATCATCAGTATGTAAATAAGTACTTAGTTATTGCAACTGATATTAATGAATTGTATTAATCATCAGTATGTAAATAATTCCTTAGTTATTGCAACTGATATTAATAAATTGTATTAATCATCAGTGTGTAAATAAGTCCTTAGTTATTGCAACTGATATTAATAAATTGTATTAATCATCAGAATGTAAATAATTCCTAAGTTATTGCAACTGATATTAATAAATTGTATTAATCATCAGTATGTAAATAAGTCCTTAGTTATTGCAACTGATATTAATAAATTGTATTAATCATCAGTATGTAAATAAGTCCTTAGTTATTGCAACTGATATTAATAAATTGTATTAATCATCAGTATGTAAATATGTCCTTAGTTATTGCAACTGATATTAATACATTGTATTAATCATCAGTATGTAAATAAGTCCTTAGTTATTGCAACTGATAGTAATACATTGTATTAATCATCAGTATGTAAATAAGTCCTTAGTTATTGCAACTGATATTAATAAATTGTATTAATCATCAGTATGTAAATAAGTCCTTAGTTATTGCAACTGATATTAATAAATTGTATTAATCATCAGTATGTAAATATGTCCTTAGTTATTGCAACTGATATTAATAAATTGTATTAATCATCAGTATGTAAATATGTCCTTAGTTATTGCAACTGATATTAATAAATTGTATTAATCATCAGTATGTAAATATGTCCTTAGTTATTGCAACTGATATTAATACATTGTATTAATCATCAGTATGTAAATAAGTCCTTAGTTATTGCAACTGATATTAATAAATTGTATTAATCATCAGTATGTAAATAAGTCCTTAGTTATTGCAACTGATATTAATAAATTGTATTAATCATCAGTATGTAAATAAGTCCTTAGTTATTGCAACTGATATTAATACATTGTATTAATCATCAGTATGTAAATAAGTCCTTAGTTATTGCAACTGATATTAATACATTGTATTAATCATCAGTATGTAAATAAGTCCTTAGTTATTGCAACTGATATTAATAAATTGTATTAATCATCAGTATGTAAATATGTCCTTAGTTATTGCAACTGATATTAATAAATTGTATTAATCATCAGTATGTAAATATGTCCTTAGTTATTGCAACTGATATTAATACATTGTATTAATCATCAGTATGTAAATAAGTCCTTAGTTATTGCAACTGATATTAATAAATTGTATTAATCATCAGTATGTAAATAAGTCCTTAGTTATTGCAACTGATATTAATAAATTGTATTAATCATCAGTATGTAAATAAGTCCTTAGTTATTGCAACTGATATTAATACATTGTATTAATCATCAGTATGTAAATAAGTCCTTAGTTATTGCAACTGATATTAATACATTGTATTAATCATCAGTATGTAAATAAGTCCTTAGTTATTGCAACTGATAGTAATAAATTGTATTAATCATCAGTATGTAAATAAGTCCTTAGTTATTGCAACTGATATTAATAAATTGTATTAATCATCAGTATGTAAATAAGTTCTTAGTTATTGCAACTGATATTAATAAATTGTATTAATCATCAGTATGTAAATATGTCCTTAGTTATTGCAACTGATATTAATAAATTGTATTAATCATCAGTATGTAAATAAGTCCTTAGTTATTGCAACTGATATTAATACATTGTATTAATCATCAGTATGTAAATAAGTCCTTAGTTATTGCAACTGATATTAATACATTGTATTAATCATCAGTATGTAAATAAGTCCTTAGTTATTGCAACTGATATTAATAAATTGCATTAATCATCAGTATGTAAATAAGTCCTTAGTTATTGCAACTGATATTAATAAATTGCATTAATCATCAGTATGTAAATAAGTCCTTAGGTATTGCAACTGATATTAATAAATTGCATTAATCATCAGTATGTAAATAAGTCCTTAGTTATTGCAACTGATATTAATAAATTGCATTAATCATCAGTATGTAAATAAGTCCTTAGTTATTGCAACTGATAGTAATAAATTGTATTAATCATCAGTATGTAAATAAGTCCTTAGTTATTGCAACTGATAGTAATAAATTGTATTAATCATCAGTATGTAAATAAGTCCTTAGTTATTGCAACTGATATTAATAAATTGCATTAATCATCAGTATGTAAATAAGTCCTTAGTTATTGCAACTGATAGTAATAAATTGTATTAATCATCAGTATTTAAATAAGTCCTTAGTTATTGCAACTGATATTAATGAATTGTATTAATCATCAGTATGTAAATAAGTCCTTAGTTATTGCAACTGATATTAATACATTGTATTAATCATCAGTATGTAAATAAGTCCTTAGTTATTGCAACTGATATTAATACATTGTATTAATCATCAGTATGTAAATAAGTCCTTAGTTATTGCAACTGATATTAATAAATTGTATTAATCATCAGTATGTAAATAAGTCCTTAGTTATTGCAACTGATATTAATAAATTGTATTAATCATCAGTATGTAAATAAGTCCTTAGTTATTGCAACTGATATTAATAAATTGTATTAATCATCAGTATGTAAATAAGTCCTTAGTTATTGCAACTGATAGTAATAAATTGTATTAATCATCAGTATGTAAATATGTCCTTAGTTATTGCAACTGATATTAATGAATTGTATTAATCATCAGTATGTAAATAAGTCCTTAGTTATTGCAACTGATAGTAATAAATTGTATTAATCATCAGTATGTAAATAAGTCCTTAGTTATTGCAACTGATATTAATGAATTGTATTAATCATCAGTATGTAAATAAGTCCTTAGTTATTGCAACTGATATTAATACATTGTATTAATCATCAGTATGTAAATAAGTCCTTAGTTATTGCAACTGATATTAATAAATTGTATTTCATTTCTAGATCAATAGGTACCTTAGGACAGTGCATTTTACAACCCCAGGAGGAGAATATATCACATTTGACAACAAGGAAAACACAGCTCTATTTGATATTATAAATCTTCTTGCAATGCCAGATGAAAGAGTACAACAAGTTTCCGTTGGACTTTACAACCAATCTGCCAGCGATAATAAACTGTACATTAATGACAGCGCCATCCAGTGGCACCCAGAGTTTTCTCAGGTATTGGAAAATACAGAAATTTTATAGATGTTTCATCAACAAATTAAAGGGACAGTCTAGTCAAAATTAAACTTTCATGATTCAGATAGGGCATGTAATTTTAAACAACTTCCTATTTACTTTTATCATCAAATTTGCTTTGTCCTCTTGGTATTCTTTGTTGAAAGCTAAACCTAGGTAGGTTCACATAGTTGCCAACAGTCCCTAATTTCCAGGGACAGTCCCTAGATTTTGTTGTATGTCCCTAGATTTTTTTTGTCCCTGGAAATGTCCCTGAAAATCTCTTTTGCACAACATTTGTTGTTTGTATATATATATATATATATATATATATATATATATATATATACATACACACATATATACATATATACAGATAGAAGATAGATGCTAAATAGATATAGTGTATTATTTAAATATAATTCATTCCTAATGGAATATTATTATTATTGAATGGGTTCACATATTATTTGTCTTTCTAATTTTGATGCTGTGTTGTAAAAATAACCATATGCCCAGAATGTGTTCCAGAGACTGGGTAGGTGTAAGAGCTTGGTGCTGTAATCTGTATAATAAACTATGGATAAGGCTAAATTATACTATTACTATCAAATGGGTGTGTTTTGATTGCAGAACTGAGGGGGCGGAGCAGTTGAACAGTAGGTCGTCAATACTCCAGTAATCCGCTTGCTTACTCTGCTGCAAAGTGTCCCTGGAATTTTTTTTTAAATGTTGGCAACTATGGGTTCATATGCTAATTTCTAAGCCCTTGAAGGACGCCTCTTGTCTCAGTGCATTTTGACTGTTTTTCACAACTTGACAGTACTAGTTCATATGTGCCAAATAGATAACATTGTGCTCACTCCCGTGGAGTTATTTGTGAGTCAGCACTGATTGGCTAAAATGCAAGTCTGTAAATAGCACTGAGACAAGGGGGCAGTCTGCTTAGATACAAGGTAATCACAGAGGTAAAGGTATATTAATATAATCGTGTTGGTTATGCAAAACTGGGGAATAAGTAATAAAGGGATGATCTGTCTTTTTAGATAATAACAATTCTGGAGTAGTCTGTCCCTTGATACATTGATTGGCTGGCTCTTCGTAGCTTGATACATATTACCCATAATGACACTGGGTTTAAGTCTGCAGTACTAGAATGTAACTGTAAATATATGCATCTAAATACCAAAGGATAACACGTTATCCCGAAAATGTCAAACTCTAAAATCTCCAGATAGCAGAGAAATCCAAGGTAATAATGTGATACAAAGTGAGACAGCCTCAGGGAAAGAATCATTAAACCAATGCAAGCTAAAGTCCAATACCAAGTCAGTGTAAACAAAGGGATTAATACAGAACAAAAGTCAGGGGAAGCCAAAATCAAACCAGTAGAGTAAAAAAAAACAAGCTGCCAGATTACAGGTCAAACACTCAATACAAAAACAGCCTCATGCTGCAAACAAAGAGCTAATATAGACTACTACAATGAAGGCCTACTTGATCTTCTAGGCCTCCTTAAAGGTACAGTATCCTTACTGAAGCAGGGGCAGAAATCACTATCTTCCTGTATAACACTTCTGTTGCTCCACTCAGTAATTAACCTTCTGTAGTCACATTTCCTCCATTTCTACTTCTGCCTCTCCATTAATGGTCTCTTCTAATGCAGTTATCTGCCAGACCCTATTTTTGGAGTAATACGACTCCAACATTAAAGGGACACTAAACCCAATTTTTTTTTCTTTCATGATTCAGATAGAGCATGCAATTTTAAGCAACTTTCTAATTTACTCCTATTATCAATTTTTCTTTGTTCTCTTGTTATCTTTATTTGAAAAAGAAGGCATCTAAGGTTTTTTATTGGTTCAGACCTATGGACAGCACTTTTTAATTGGCGGATTAATTTATCCACCAATCAGCAAGAACAACCAAAAATGGGCCGGCATCTAAACTTACATTTAAAGATACCAAGAGAATGAAGACAATTTGATAATAGGAGTAAATTAGAAAGTTGCTTAAAATTGCATGCTCTATCTGAATCATGAAAGAATGTCCCTTTAATGTAGATATTTTCTTATCTGCTCTATATATATCTTAGATTCCAGTCATTTCTACAACCTCACAAGAGTTACCTTTCTTATCTCAAACTTTAAAGGAGAAGTTTAGACACGGGTGTCTCCATTACTTGAATGCAGTGCAAATATTCTGAGTGGCAAATAAAGATGAGTTGAGTTACAGGAATATATCTGTCTCAGTCCGTACTCCTCTGTATCTGATTAGATGTTTGTTACAATAAAATAAGAGAAGAGAAAAGCTGCCCAAAGATAAAATTAAATGATTTTGTTTGTATTATAGTCATGCCCCATATGGCTATAAAAAGGTTCTGATTATATAAATGACAGAGGTTTTGTCTCTCAACCTTCCCCTTAGATTAAGATACGTCTGCCTGTTATTCTTTACTACAATGCTATTTCCTTAATGGTTCTTTTTCTGATTCTGGAATTTATTCTGAATATATGCCAAGCTCATAATTTAAGATTACAGCAACTATTGGCAAACCCTTAGAGGCCTATTTATCATTTGTCTGTCGGACCTGATCTGACAGTGCGGATCAGGTTCCACAGACATCGCTGAATGTGGAGAGCAATACGCTCTCCGTATTCAGCATTGCACCAGCAGCTCTTGTGAGCTGCTGGTGCAACGCCGCCCCCTGCAGACTCGCGGCCGCCAGCAGGGGGTGTCAATCAACCCGATCGTACCCGATTGGGTTGAATTCTGGCGATTCCTGTCCGCCTCATCAGAGCACGTGGACAGGGTTATGTAGCAGTGGTCTTTAGACTGCTGCTACATAACTGCTGTTTCTGGTGAGTCTGCAGGCTCGCCAGAAACACTGGGCCTCAAGCTCCGTACGGAACTTGATAGATATGCCCCATAGACTCCAACCTGACAGAATATATAACTTGTCCCATTAGTTTTAGTACCTGAAGTCTTCAATCAGAAACCTTGTAGGTCAACATTATTAAATCACCTCACCAGACCATAACTCTGGGACCTAATTTGCTCTTATTATAAATTAAGGCCTCAATCCTAATCTATCGGGAGCAAGTTTTTTGTGCTGTTATGGCCACAAAGACCACTTTTCGATTCGGCACGATTATAATTTTGTCTCTCTCTCTCGCACTTGCAATGGGTTTTTGGATCTTAAAAAAAAGTCCATGGAGCCAAAACTTCTCAGTAATCACCATTTGTTTTCAGCTCAGTTTTCAACTAGTTTTTGAGTCCAGTTTTGGCATATTGAATTCGGCACCTCAAGACACTTAATATGTCCTAAGGGCTTTTCAGACATTACAATATTTTGTGGTACAATATTTTGTGGTACAATATTACAATATTTTCACATACATTGTATTGATTCATTGATTCATTAAACCTCCATTCATCCCTATTGGAGAGGCTGTAGTCAATCAACAGGACACACATTTACATATACAGTATATTTATTTTATTTATTTATTTATAAAAATATTTTACCAGGAAGGATACATTGAGATTTATCTCCTTTTCAAGTATGTCCTGGGATCACAAAACATTGCATTGATACAATAGGGTACAATAAAATACAAAAACAATATTAATACATAATATATACAAAATTTAACATAGAATAGGTAGGACATATTTAATCAACCATGACAGGTGCATTCTGTTTTGAGATATGTAGAGAGGGATCTCTTAAAAGATATTAGGCTTGGGGAAGGTTTGAAAGTGTGCAGGAGGTCATTCCATAACTGTGGCGCTCTGTAGGAAAAGGAGGATCGAGCTGCTTTCTTTTTGTATTGAGGCAAACTAAATAATGTGCTGGTACTGGATCGGAGGTTATAGGAGGTGGGAATAGCAGGGGAGAGCATTCTGCTCAGGTAGGGTGGGAGCTTCCCAGAAAGGCTCTTAAACACAAGGCAGGAAAGATGGAGGGTGCGTCTGGATTCCAGCGACAACCAGTTTAGTTCTTTTAGCATGTCACAATGGTGGGTCCTGTAGTTACATTGTAGCACAAAGCGGCAGAACGAGTTATACAATGTATTAAGTTTATTAAGGTGAGTTTGCGGTGCAGGTGCATATACTACGTCCCTATAATCCATGATAGGCAACAGCTTTTGCTGTACAATCTTTTCTTTTACTGTAGGGCTGAGGCAAGATTTGTTTCTGTACAGGACACCTAGTTTTGGATAAAGTTTAGATGCAAGTTTTTCTATATGGAGGCCAAAAGATAGATTGGGGTCTAACAACATACCCAAGTATTTGAAAGAGTGGACTGCGGTCAGCGTGCAATTGGATTTTGTTTTGATGCGTAGATGAGAATTTTGTAATTTGTGTAATTTTGGTCTCGTTCCAAAGATCATTGTTACAGTTTTGTCAGTGTTTAGGAAGAGTTTGTTTTTTGAGATCCACTTTTCTACCTCTGTGAATTGGTCTTGGAGCACTGTTTCAAGCTGCAGCAGATCAGATTTGTTTGCATAGATTACCGTGTCGTCTGCGTACATTTGTACAGTTGAGGATTTGCAGACATTAGGTAGATCATTTATAAATAATGTGAATAGTAGGGGGCCGAGAATGGAACCTTGGGGAACACCACACGTGACTGGGAGAGGGAGGGAGTCACTGTTAGAAACAGAGACATAATGTGATCGATCCGATACATATGATCTAAACCAGGTTAACGGACGATCAGCAATACCAGAGTTTTTTAGTTTGAGCTGTAGTATGTCGTGGTCTACTGTGTCAAAGGCCTTTGCAAAATCAAGGAAAATAGCTCCAGTTAGTTCTCCTTGTTCCATGCCAGTTTGGATGTCGTTGCAAACTTTTAGGAGGGCAGTTGTAGTGGAGTGATTCAGGCGAAAACCTGATTGATCAGGGGTCAGATAGTTAGAAAGTTGATAATACTCGTATAATTGCATATGGACGCATTTTTCTAAAATTTTTGGCAATACTGGGAGCAATGATATTGGGCGATAGTTAGAAACCAAGGTTAACTCCCCACTTTTATGAATAAGCACTACTCTTGCAGTTTTCCAGAGTTTGGATATGTATCCAGACATCAAGGATTCATTAATTAGGGTTGTGACAGGCTTAGCAATTGCCGACTCACTGAGCTTCAACAGCATTGCTGGGATTTGATCAGGTCCAGATTGTTTTTTTATTTTTAGATTATTAAGGTGTTTCTTAACGACATTGATGGGTATAGGTCTAAAATTGAACTTCTCTATATTGGGTCTTTGCTATTTTAGTGGGGCCTGATCCACATTATATATAGGTGCATATATATTTAGATGTGATGACTATGTGATAGCATGTACAGTTATAGGGATCTGCAGGAAACTCACTTCAGGACACCAATATCTACAAATGGCGAGATTTCATAATGCATTTTTAATATTTGGTTAGACACAACTTTCATAGTTGACTATTGAATTTGGTTTCAATCTTCACCACTGCTAATCCATCTAAAAGCATCTTTTTTAATATGAGGATGGCCAGACCGTGCACTAGTCTATCGCTATTTAAGCATTTTACAACTTTCAAAAGGATTTGTTTAAACTATATTTATTTCCCTTGTTTATTAAAGGCCCTGTTCATTAAGTCGCAAACTGTAAATAAGATGGTGGATACGTGTTTCTGTAGGGGACTCACCTCCATGCAAACTAAGTCAAAACTTGTTCATGGC
Organism: Bombina bombina; assembly: GCF_027579735.1. Classification (NCBI taxonomy): domain Eukaryota; kingdom Metazoa; phylum Chordata; class Amphibia; order Anura; family Bombinatoridae; genus Bombina; species Bombina bombina. Next base: position 17,103,451 of record NC_069502.1, on the reverse strand, counting down.
AGTGCATTTATAATTGAACTTACATCCACAAATTCCTGTTCCAGATTACAAATTCAATATCATATGCACTGCTGTGAACGAGTTTGAATATAGCTTGCATGGAGACCCATCCTTCATAAAAAACTGTTTACAAACGTGAAATCTTGTTTAAGGGTCTCTTAGCAAGATCAAAACCAGCAAGGCCATGTGGTCACAGATTACAGTTTAAAAAAAGTCAAAATCCTTCTACAAAAAAGATATAATAAACTCATATCCACCATTTTGTTTGCAATTCACAACAAAATTGTACACCTGGGACTGGTTGATGCTATTCGTGCCCAGAGGTTTCACACCTGGAATTATGGAAAGGATAAAATGATTTTGAAGCAATGGAGTAAAATATCTATACTATAATTACGTTTGTGATGTCCGTCGCTGCCGGAAGTTGCACACGCATCCACAAAGGAATGTTGGCAGTGTGAGGCAGCCAAAATAATTCACCTAGATGCATTTGGTTTCCGAAAATGGCAAGGTGTGGATTCTTTCACCACCCTGCCATTTTCAGAATCCACCGGGATGCAGTGAAGGCAAACAGAGCATTACAAAAAAACAAAATGCCCGCAATAAGTATTTAAAAAAATATACCTAAAAGCCCGTACAAAGTATTAAAAAAAAAAAAACAACTACCTAATAAAATTATTAACCCCTAAATCCACAAACCTCAACATCCCAAACTACTTAATACATCTATTAACCCCTAAACTGCCAACTAATAATTTTTCTTAATTGTATTTAATAGTATTTAGTTTAGTTAATTTATTTAATTATAGTGTAGTGTTAGGTGTAATTGTAACTTAGGTTGGGTTTTATTTTACAGGTATATTTGTCTTTATTTTAGCTAGGTAGTTATTAAATAGTTAATAACTATTTAATAACTATTCTACCTAGTTAAAATAAATAAAAACTTGCCTGTAAAATAAAAATAAACCCTAAGCTAGATACAATTTAACTATTAGTTATATTGTAGATAGCTTAAGGGTTATTTTATAGGTAAGTATTTAGTTTTAAATAGGAATAATTTAGGTAATGATAGGAATATTTATTTAGATTTATTTAAATTATATTTAAGTTAGGGGGTGTTAGGGTTAGACTTAGGTTTAGGGGTTAATAAATTTAATATAGTGGCGACGGTGTAGGGGGCAGATTAGGGGTTAATAAATATAATTTACGTGGCGGTGGGCTCCGGGAGCGGCAGCTTAATGGTTAATAATTTATTTAGTTGCGGCAGGGTCCGGGAGCAGCGGTTTAGGGGTTAAACAATTTATTTAGTTGTGGCGGGGTCCGGGAGTGGTGGTTTTTAGTTGTGGCGGTGTCCGGGAGCGGCGGTTTAGGGGTTAATAAGTACAATGTAGGTGGCGGCGGTGTAGAGGGGCAGATTAGGGGTGTTTAGACTCGGGGTACATATTAAGGTGTTAGGTGTAGACATTACCATAGGAATCAATGGGATATCGGGCAGCAGCGATCAGGAGCTTTTGCTGCTTTCAGACTCCCATTGATACCTATGGTATCCGCCGCCTCCAGGGGTGGCGGATTGAAAACCAGGTACGCTGGGCCGGAAAAGGGCAGAGCGTATCTGCTAGTTATTTGATAACTAGCAAAAGTAGTCAGATAGTGCCGAACTTGCATTCGGAACATCTGGAGTGACGTAAGTATCGATCTGTGTCGGACTGAGTCCGGCGGATCGTATGTTACGTCACTGAATTCTACTTTTGCCGGTCTGTAGGGTTTGATAACTAAGGCGAATCAGGCTCTCCACAAATACGCTGCGGAATTCCAGCGTATTTGCGGTTGACAGCTTGATAAATAGAGGCCAATGAATTCAACCTAATTTACCTATTAACTCCTACACCGCCAACCCCCACAATGCAAAAAATCTAATTTAATGACTAAGCCCCCTAACCTAACACCCCCTAAATTAACCCCTTAATTACAATAAAAATAAACTACATTACAATAAAAAATACAACAAAAATGAAATTACAATAATCTGATTACAGAAAATAAAAAAGGCTAACATTACAAAAAATAATAAACACATTATCCAAAATAAAAACATTAAACCTAATCCCTATGAAAATAAGAAAGCCCCTCCAAAATAGCCCCCCCTAATCTAATGCTAAACTACCAATAGCCCTTAAAAAGGCTTTTGTATGGCATTGCCCTTAGTTAAACCGCTTTTATATTAAAAATAAACAAAGTCCCCCCTAACAGTAAAACCCCACACCCACCAAACCCCCCAAAAAGACTAACACTAATAAACCTTAACTACCCATTGCCCTGAAAAGGGCATTTGTATGGGTATTTCCCAGGGCATTCAACTATTTTTCACTGACCTTAGAAGGGCATTCAGCTCTTTTGAGATTTGCCCAAAAAAAACCTAATCTAAAATAACAAAACCCCTCAAAAAACTAACACTAAAGCCCCAAATAGGTACTCATGGTTTCAGAAGTCCGGCGGAGAAGGTCTTCTTCCAGACGGGTCCATCAGCGAGGGCGGCGCAGAGCAGAGGTTCAGAGTGGTCTTCCCAGAAGTGGCGATCCGCGGCGTCAGTCATCGGCGGAGGTGGCACTCATTGGCGGCGGTGGCCATGTTCGGCAAAGAAGTGGAGGTTCCTCTTCATGCGATCGTCCGCCGCACACTGAAGAAGAGTTCAAGGTACCCCATATTTATTGGAGTACCTTGAATTCCTATTCGCTGAAATTTTCAAAATCAGCCAATAGGATGAGAACTACTGAAATCTTATTGGCTGATTTGAACAGCCAATAGGATTTTAGTAGCTCTAATCCTATTGGCCAATAGGAATGAAAGGTACCCCAAATTGATTGCGGTACCTTGCATTTAATGTTCAGTATACCATGGACATCGGATGATGTCATTGAGGACCGCCACCGCAGTGGATTGCCACATTTCGGGAAGACCGTTCCGGATCTCCGCTCTGCGCCACCTTTGCCGTGGATGAAGATGATGGACCTGCCTGGAAGAAGACCTTCTCTGCCAGATTTCTGAAACAGTGAGTACCTATTTGGGGCTTTAGTGTTAGTTTTTTTTTTTTTAAGATTAGGGCTTTTTTGGGGCAAATCTCAAAAGAGCTAAATGCCCTTTTAAGGGCAGTGAAAAAGAACTGAATGCCCTTTTAAGGGCAATGCCCATACAAATGCCCTTTTCAGGGCAATGGGTAGATTAAGTTTATTAGTGTTAGTTTTTTTATTTGGGGGGTTTGGTGGGTGGGGGGTTTTACTGTTAGGGGGACTTTGTTTATTTTAAATGTAAAAAAATTGTTAAACTTAGGGCAATGCCCTACAAAAAGCACTTTTAAGGTCTATTGCTAGTTTAGTATTAGATTAGGGGGTGTTTTTATTTTGGGGGGGATTTTTTATTTTTGTAGGGGTATTAGTTTAGGTTTAAGTTTATTATTTTTGATAGCTTTGTTTATTTTTTTCTGTATTTCTATTTTTTGTAGCTTGGGGGTTGTATTTATAACACATAGACTGCCCTCTGGGCAGGCTTATTAACTAGTAAGTAATAACCAGAATTCATATTTATTGTATTCTTGGTCTGTATGTTCTGCAAACAAAAGTGACTGTTTGAATGGCCACCCTTGGTGTACTGTGTCTATAGAAGTGAAAGTGATACAGGCCCTACTAGATTAAAAGAGGTTACATACATAATTACCCTACAGCTGAGATAGTTATTGAAACCTAGAGTGGCTCTGTAAAGTGGTTTATTGGGTTGGTACAAACTGTGGCACACAATATACTAACTGGACGAGAGTTTCCTCATTTTTTGTGCTATGGGTCATTGCTGGAAAATCTACTACTGAGCCAGCAGCTTATTAATGAATTTACATTTTTTTATATTTTGATTGATGAACCAGATAGTAAAGATGTGATTATAAATAATCAGCTAACACCTTTGAAGACATTGGTGAAAAATGTTGTCCTTATTATAACTGAATAAGTTGGCAGTAAGAACATTTATCCCAGACAATATTGGTCACACTGGTGGATTTTCAAAAATTTTATGTATGGAGTTTGATAAATTGAACCCATAACATCATCTACATAATTTATCTTTTTATTCCTAGGTCTACAATTATATTTTTGTTAATTTCTATAATCAAATTGATCTCTTTTTAATGTATTAGCTTTTGAAATAATGAGTTCCTTATATAGTTTTTTCAACATGTTTCACAATATTGTCAAACACTTTTTTTATATTCATCATTTGTTAGCAAATACAGGGAGTCCCTGGGTTACAGACATCCGACTTAAGGGCAAGTCGTACTTACAGAGAAAATAGAGCTTTATCGCCAATCATTCCTTACAGGATAACCCAAAATATTCCAAATCCAATTGTCACAAAGACAGAAAGTGATGTGAAATTTTCTGAACAGGAGCACAGGTAGCAAAACAAACTTTTCCCTATGCTTTCCAAAACTAAAAAAATGTTTGGCTAGAGTTTCACCTAAAAAAAGTGCCTGTTCCAACTTACATACAAATTCAACTTAAGAACAAACCTACAGAACCTATCTTGTTCGTAGCCTGGGGACTACCTGTAATTAATTTGGTCTTCAATCTTGTTAAACACAACCTGTAGTTTTTTTCTAGTTTGCCATCTCTATATTTAATTAGCAGTTTAATCAAATTAATGTAGCACATATCGAGTGCTGCCTCCCATACAGTCATAAATTCAACCACATCAAGTGCAAATGCAGGTTTTTTTTAAATCCATAGGCCCCTTTGGTTAATGTTATGCTTAATAAAATTCTCTAACAAGATGATACCCTGCCAATGCTTGGCATCCTGTATCAATACTTTTTCATTTTGTTTTAGGATCACATCATATTTGACAACATTTATTATCTCTGAAGAGATCAACAGATCTCTTTCTATTCAAACTGAAAGAAAACACCTGCTACGATAAATAGAAAATACAGAAAAAAGTGCTATAGTCCAAAAAATACAAAAAAACAAAACAGTCTTACTTGATGAAGGTTGTAGGATATGTTGCAAAAATGAAGTTATCACAAGCAAAGATATTCGGCCAGATTACGAGTTTTGCGTTAGAGGCTGTGCGGTGCTAACGAGCAGTTTTTTCTCACCGCTCACTTACCTACAGCTCTGGTATTACAGGTTTTTACAAACCCGGCGTTAAAAGGCAAGAAGTGAGCATAGAGCAAAATTGATCTCCATAACGCACTTCAATACCAGCGCTGCTTAAGTCAGCGGTGAGCTGGTTGTATGTGCTTGTGCACGATTTCCCCATAGGAATCAATGGGGAGAGCCAGCTGAGAAAAAATCTAACACCTGCAAAAAAGCAGTGTAAAACTCAGTAACGCAGCCCCATTGATTCCTATCGGGAAATAAATTTTATGTTTACACCTAACACCCTAACATGAACCCCGAGTTTAAACACCCCTAATCTTACACTTATTAACCCCTAATCTGCCGCCCCCGACATCGTCGCCACCTACATTATATTTTTTAACCCCTAATCTACCGCTCCGGACATTGCCGCCACTATAATAAACATATTAACCCCTAAACCACCGCACTCCTGCCTCGCAAACATTAGTTAAATATTATTAACCCCTAATCTGCCGTCCCTAACATCGCTGCCACCTACCTACATTTATTAACCCCTAATCTGCCGCCCCCAATGTCGCCGCCACTATACTAAATGTATTAACCCCTAAACCTAAGTCTAACCCTAACCCTAACACCCTCTAACTTAAATATAATTACAATAAATATAAATAAAAATGAATATTATTACATAAATAATTCCTTTAGATTTAGAGTTTTGCTTTAGAAGGGGTGCGTTAGCTACGCGTGTTTTTTTCCCCCCGCACCTTTTAAACAACGCTGGTATTTAGAGTTCTCTGAAGGGCTGCGTTAGGCTCCAAAAAGGGAGCGTACAGGCATATTTACCGCCACTTCAACTCTCAATACCAGCGTTGCTTACGGACGCGGCCAGCTTAAAAAACGTGCTTGTGCACGATTCCCCCATAGGAAACAATGGGGCAGTTTGAGCTGTAAAAAAAAACTTAAAACCTGCAAAAAAGCAGCGTTCAGCTCCTAACGCAGCCCCATTGTTTCCTATGGGGAAACACTTCCTAAGTCTGCACCTAACACCCTAACATGTACCCCGAGTCTAAACACCCCTAACCTTACACTTATTAACCCCTAATCTGCCGCCCCCGCTATCGCTGACCCATACATATTATTTTTAACCCCTAATCTGCCGCTCCGTACACCGCCGCAACCTACATTATAGCTATGTACCCCTAATCTGCTGCCCCTAACATCGTCGACCCCTATATTATATTTATTAACCCCTAATCTGCCCCCCCAACGTCGCCGCTACCTACCTACATTTAATAACCCCTAATCTGCCGACCGGACCTCGCCGCCACTATAATAAATGTCTTAACCCCTAAACCGCCTCACTCCCGCCTCAAAAACCCTATAATATATAGTATTAACCCCTAATCTGCCCTCCCTAACATCGCTGACACCTAACTTCAAGTATTATCCCCTAATCTGCCGACCGGAACTCACTGCTACTACAATAAATGTATTAACCCCTAAAGCTAAGTCCAACCATAACCCTAACACCCCCCTAAGTTAAATATAATTTAAATCTAACAAAATAAAATAAATCTTATTAAATAAATTAATCCTATTTAAAGCTAAATACTTACCTGTAAAATAAACCCTAATATAGCTAAAATATAAAGAATAATTATATTGTAGCTATTTTAGGATTTATATTTATTTTACAGGCAACTTTGTATTTATTTTAACCAGGTACAATAGCTATTAAATAGTTAATAACTATTTAATAGCTACCTAGTTAAATAATTACAAAATTACCTGTAAAATAAATCCTAACCTAAGTTACAATTAAACCTAACACTACACTATCAATAAATTAATTAAATAAACTACCTACAATTATCTACAATTAAATCAACTTAACTAAATTACAAAAAACAAACAAACACTGAATTACAAAAAATAAAAAAAGATTACAAGAATTTTAAACTAATTACACCTACTCTAAGCCCCCTTAAAAAATAGCAAAGCCCCCCAAAATAAAAAAAAATGCCCTACCCTATTCTAAAATAAAAAGTTAACAGCTCTTTTACCTTACCAGCCCTTAAAAGGGCCTTTTGCGGGGCATGCCCCAAAGTAAACAGCTCTTTTGCATTTTAAAAAAACATACAATACCCCCCCCAACATTACAACCCACCACCCACATACCCCTAATCTAACCCAAACCCCCCTTAAAAAACCTAACACTAAGCCCCTGAAGATCTCCCTACCTTATCTTCACCACGCCGGGTATCACCGATCCATCCAGAAGAGGGTCCGAAGTCTTCATCCTATCCGGCAAGAAGAGGTCCAGAAGAGGCTCCGAAGTCTTCAGCCTATCCGGCAAGAAGAGGACATCCGGACCGGTAGACATCTTCATCCAGGCGGCGTCTTCTATCTTCATCCATCCGGCGCGGAGCGGGACCATCTTGAAGCAGCCGACGCGGATCCATCCTCTTCTTCCGGCGACTCCCGACGAATGAAGGTTCCTTTAAGGGACGTCATCCAAGATGGCATCCCTCGAATTCCGATTGGCTGATAGGAATCTATCAGCCAATCGGAATTAAGGTAGGAAAAATCTGATTGGCTGATTTAATCAGCCAATCAGATTGAGCTCTCATTCTATTGGCTGTTTCGATCAGCCAATAGAATGTGAGCTCAATCTTATTGGTTGATTGGAACAGCCAATCGGATTGAACTTGAATCTGATTGGCTGATTCAATCAGCCAATCAGATTTTTCCTACCTTAATTCCGATTGGCTGATAGAATCCTATCAGCCAATCGGAATTCGAGGGACGCCATCTTGAATGACATCCCTTAAAGGAACCTTCATTCATCGGGAGTCGCCGGAAGAAGAGGTTGGATCCGCGTCGGCTGCTTCAAGATGGTCCCGCTCCGCCCCGGATGGATGAAGATAGAAGACGCCGCCTGGATGAACATGTCTACTGGTCAGGATGTCCTCTTCTTGCCGGATAGGATGAAGACTTCGGAGCCTCTTCTGGACCTCTTTTTGTCGGATAGGATGAAGACTTCTGACCCTCTTCTGGACGGATCGGTGATACCCGGCGTGGTGAAGATAAGGTAGGGAGATCTTCAGGGGCTTAGTGTTAGGTTTTTTAAGGGGGGTTTGGGTTAGATTAGGGGTATGTGGGTGGTGGGTTGTAATGTTGGGGGGGTATTGTATGTTTTTTTAAAATGCAAAAGAGCTGTTTACTTTGGGGCATGCCCCGCAAAAGGCCCTTTTAAGGGCTGGTAAGACAAAAGAGCTGTTAACTTTTTACTTTAGAATAGGGTAGAGCATTTTTTTATTTTGGGGGGCTTTGTTATTTTTTTAGGGGGCTTAGAGTAGGTGTAATTAGTTTAAAATTATTGTAATCTTTTTTTATTTTTTGTAATTTAGTGTTTTGTTTTTTTTGTAATTTAGTTTAGTTGATTTAATTGTAGATAATTGTAGGTAGTTTATTTAATTAATTTATTGATAGTGTAGTGTTAGGTTTAATTGTAACTTAGGTTAGGATTTATTTTACAGGTAATTTTGTAATTATTTTAACTAGGTAGCTATTAAATAGTTATTAACTATTTAATAGCTATTGTACCTGGTTAAAATAAATACAAAGTTGCCTGTAAAATAAATATAAATCCTAAAATAGCTACAATATAATTATTCGTTATATTGTAGCTATATTAGGGTTTATTTTACAGGTAAGTATTTAGCTTTAAATAGGATTAATTTATTTAATAAGATTTATTTTATTTCGTTAGATTTAAATTATATTTAACTTAGGGGGGTCTAATGGTTAGGGTTAGACTTAGCTTTAGGGGTTAATACATTTATTATAGTAGCTGCGAGGTCCGGTCGGCAGATTAGGGGTTAATACTTGAAGTTAGGTATCGGCGATGTTAGGGAGGGCAGATTAGGGGTTATTACTATTTATTATAGGGTTTTTGAGGTGGGAGTGAGACGGTTTAGGGGTTAATACATTTATTATAGTGGCGGCGAGGTCCGGTCGGCAGATTAGGGGTTAATAAGTGTAGGTAGGTAGCGGTGACATTGGGGGGGCAGATTAGGGGTTAATAAATATTATGTAGGTGTCGGCGATGTTAGGGGCAGCAGATTAGGGGTACATAGGGATAATGTAGGTGGCGGCGGTGTGCGGTCGGCAGATTAGGGGTTAAAAAATTTAATTATAGTGGCGGCGATGTGGGGGGACCTCGGTTTAGGGGTACATAGGTAGTTTATTGGTGTTACTGTACTTTAGAGAACAGTAGTTAAGAGCTTTATGAACCAGCATTAGCCCATAAAGCTCTTAACTCCTGACTTTTTTCTGCGGCTGGAGTTTTGTTGTTAGATTTCTAACGCTCACTTCAGCCAAGACTCTAAATACCAGCGTTAGAAAGATCCCATTGAAAAGATAGGATACGCAATTGGCGTAAGGGGATCTGCGGTATGAAAAAGTTGAGGCTGGAAAGTGAGCGTTAGACCCTTTCCTGACTTCCTCTAAATACCAGCGGGCGGCCAAAACCAGCGTTAGGACCCCTTAACACTGGTTTGGATGGCTAACGCAGAACTCTAAATCTAGCCGTAAATACTTACCTGTAAAATAAACCCAAAGCTAGCTACAATATAACTAATAGTTACATTGTAGCTAGCTTAGGGTTTATTTTTATTTTACAGGCAAGTTTGTATTTATCTTAACTAGGTAGAATAGTTATTAAATAGTTATTAACTATTTAATAACTACCTAGCTAAAATAAAGACAAAAGCACCTGTAAAATAAAACAACCTAAGTTACACTAACACCTATCACTACACTACAATTAAATAAATTAACTAAATTAAAAACAATTAAATAAATTAAATTAGCTAAATCACAAAAAAAGACTAAATTATAGAAAATAAAAACAAATTACAGATCTTTAAACTAATTACACCTAATCTAATAGCCCTATCAAAATAACCCCCCCCCCCAAAATAAAAAAAACCCTAGCCTACACTAAACTACAAATAGCTTTTGCGGGGCATTGCCCCAAAGAAATCAGCTCTTTTTCCTGTAAAAAAATACAAACACCCCCTCAACAGTAAAACCCACAACCCACACAACCAACCCCCCAAATAAAATACTAACTAAAAAAACCTAATCTCCCCTTTGCCCTGAAAAGGGCATTTGGATGGGCATTGCCCTTAAAAGGGCAGTTAGCACTTTTGCAGCCCAAAGCCCTAACCTAAAAATAAAACCCAACCAATACACCCTTTAAAAAACCTAACACTACCCCCCTGAAGATCGACTTACTGTTCTGAAGACCGGACATTCATCCTCAAGGAAGCGGCAGAAGTCTTCATCTAACAGGGCCGAAATCCTCAACGAAGTCGGGAGAAGTCTTCATCAAAGCCGGGCAAAGTGGTCCTCCAGCTGGGCAGAAGTCTTCATCCAGACGGCATCTTCTATTTTCATCCATCCGACGCAGAGCGGGTCCATCTTCAAGACTTCCGATGCGGAGCATCCTCTTCATCCGGAGTCTTCTTACTGAATGAAGGTTCCTTTAAGTGACGTCATCCAAGATGGCCTCCCTTAGATTCCAATTGACTGATAGAATTCTATCAGCCAATTGGAATTAAGGTAGAAAAAATCCTATTGGCTGTTCCAATCAGCCAATAGAATGTGAGCTCAATCAAATTGGCTGATTGGAACAGCCAATAGGATTGAACTTCAATCCTATTGGCTGATTGCATCAGCCAATAGGATTTTGTCTACCTTAATTCTGATTGGCTGATAGAATTCTATCAGCCAATCGGAATCGTAGGGACGCAATCTTGGATGACGTCACTTAAAGGTACCATCATTCAGTAAGAAGACTCTGGATGAAGAGGATGCTCCGTGTTGGATGTCTTGAAGATGGACCCGCTCCGCGTCGGATGGATGAAGATAGAAGATGCCATCTGCATGAAGACTTCTGCCCGTCTGGAGGACCACTTCGCCCGGCTTGCATGAAGACTTCTCCCGGGTTCGTTGAGGACTTCGACCCGGTTGGATGAAGTCTTCTGCTGCTTCCTTGAGGATGGATGTCCGGTCTTCAGAACAGTAAGTTGATCTTCAAGGGGTTAGTGTTAGGTTTTTTTAAGGGTGTTGTAGCAGAGAGGCAGTAGGATCTGTAATATATTTTGGGTAGGCAGAGACAAGCAAGTAACTACTCTTGGTAATTGTAGCAGAGAGGCACTAGGATCTGTAATATCTTTTGGGTAGCCAGAGACAAGCAAGTAACTACTCTTGGTAATTGTAGCAGAGAGGCAGTAGGCTCTGTAATATCTTTTTGTTAAGCAGAGACAAGCAAATAACTATTCTTGGTAATTGTAATAATAACCCCTTTCCACCAAGAACTAGACGATACATAGCTTGGGAGTCAACAACCACTTTTTCTTCAACCGGAAAAAACAGTCTCCCCTACAAGAGGTTTCCCAACTGAAACAGCAGGGAGTTTAAACAGTAACATACAGTTTAACATACATTTTAACCATTAGCCTAAATAATAATTCCTGCATAGTTCATAAGTGGCGAGGTTTGCCACAATGCTCCCCCAGAATCAAGCCGGCATACCCAGTCTGATCCCAACGGATTGGCTTGGGGAGGTCCGGAGGAGTGTTCACAGATCAAGGTTCAAGTTCAGTTTGTCTGGACAACCCGTCGGTGTTGCCGTTTTGCTTCCCAGGTCGGTAATGGATTGTTAAGTCAAACGGCTGCAACGCCAAACTCCAGCACAACAGCCGGGCATTGTCTCCGGATACCCTGTTCAGCCACACCAACGGGTTGTGATCTGTTAGCAGGGAAAATTGTTGTCCATATAGATTTGGCTGAAGTTTCTTGAGGGCCCACACCATGGCCAGGCATTCCTTTTCGATGGCGGCGTAGCTAACTTCTCGGGGTAACAGTTTCCTGCTTAGGTAGGCCACAGGATGCTCGCCGCCATCAGCCCCGACTTGGCTCAGCACTGCTCCCAATCCAAATATAGAAGCGTCTGTATGGACAAGAAAGCATTTAGTTGGATCCGGGGCAGCAAGGATAGGGGCATTTACAAGAGCGTTTTTCAGTTCTTGGAATGCTTGTTCACACTCTGGGCTCCAGGTAACAATCTTAGGAAGGTTTTTACGGGTGAGGTCGGTGAGGGGTTTGGCTAGGGTACTATAATTAGGTACGAACTTCCTATAATAGCCTGCGGTACCTAGAAAGGCTAGCAATTGGGTCTTGGTACGGGGAGTGGGCCACTTGGCTACGGCCTCTACCTTGGCCGCTTCGGGCTTCTGCTGCCCGCTACCTACTCGGTGCCCTAGGTACTGTACCTCCGCCATCCCTATATGACATTTGCTAGGCTTAAGGGTTAATCCTGCCACCCTAATGCGATCTAGGATTGCCCCTATATGGTTCAAATGCTCGTCCCAGGAGCTGCTAAATATAGCTATGCCATCTAAATAGGCGCATGCGTGCTCTTGGGACCCATCCAGTAGCCGATCTACCATTCGCTGGAAAGTAGCCGGAGCGTTCTTCATCCCGAATGGCATGACCTTGAATTGGTACAGGCCAAACGGGGTGACGGACGCTGATTTGGGGATGGCATCCTTGGCTAGTGGGATCTGCCAGTACCCCTTACACAGATCTATGGTGATGAGGTAGTGGCCTCGAGCCATTTTATCTAGGAGCTCATCTATCCGGGGCATAGGGTAGGCATCAGAGACGGTTTTATCATTAAGTTTCCGGTAGTCTACGCAGAAGCGGGTCGTGCCGTTCCGCTTCAGCATTAGAACTACTGGCGAGGCCCAGGGGCTGTACGAGTGCTCAATCACTCCTAACTGTAGCATCTCGTCAATCTCCTTCCGCATAGGTTATCTCACAGATTCTGGTATGCGGTAAGGAGGTTGACACATGGGCAGGTGACCTGGGGTTTCTACCCTATGGGTGGCCAGTCAGGTATATCCAGGCACGTTGGAGAACGTGTCTCTCTTTTCCTGCAGTAGCTCTGCTATTTGAGCTCATTCCAGAGGACTTAACTGCTCACCCAATTGTACCTCTCCCAGACCTTCGTTCTGGTTCTTCATTCCTAGGAGGTCGGGAAGAGGTAAACTGTCTTCGTCGTTTGCGGCAGGGGCGCAAATAGCATTCACCCCCTTCCCTGCACGTTCATGGTACGGCTTCAACATATTTACATGGAGCATGCGTCTACCCCCTGCTCCAGTACATGGGCCGATCACATAGGTGGTGTCACAGATTTGTTCCACCACCTTGTATGGGCCCTGCCAGGAGGCCTGCAGTTTATCCTTTTTGACCGGTTTTAAGATTAGCACCTTCTGCCCAGTCTGAAAACTGCGGTCCCTGGCGCCCCTATCATACCAAAGGCGGCGCTGACGGGTTGAGTCGCCTGAAGGTTGGAGCGGACTGCCCGAGTCAGGGCCTGCAGGCGCTCCCTAAACTCCAGCACGTATGGCTCGATAGGAGTACCGTCACTAGTTACTTCCCCCTCCCAATGCTCTCGGATTAAGTCTAGGGGACCCCATACCCTCCTTCCGAATAATAATTTGAAGGGAGAGAACCCCGTGGACTCCTGAGGTACCTCCCTGTAGGCGAAAAGCAAATGGGGTAGAAACCGCTCCCAGTTCTTCTGGGTATCTATGAATGTGCGGAGCATCTGTTTCAGTGTTCCGTTAAACCGTTCACAGAGCCCATTAGACTGGGGGTGATAAGCGGAATTTACAATGGGTTTCACCCCACATGCTCTCCACAACTGGTGGGTAATCTCGGCCGTAAACTGGGTGTCCCGGTCCGAAATAATCTCCCGGGGAAATCCCATGCGGGAGAAGGTTTTGATGAGGGCATCCGCCATGGTCTCGGCATGAATAATAGCCAGAGCCACCGCCTCGGGATATCGGGTGGCATAATCCATGACCGTGAGTATATACCTCTTCCCCGAGGGGCTAGGCTTGGCTAGGGGGCCAATGAGGTCCACCGCCACTCGACTAAAAGGCTCCTCTATTATGGGGAGGGAGTGTAGCTTTGCCTTATATCGGTCTCCTCTTTTCCCTAATCGTTGGCAGGTGTCACACGTCTGGCAATACTGCCTAATATCTTTGGTGATCCCCGGCCAAAATAAATTCTGAGTTAGGCGGGGCTTCGTCCGACTAACTCCTAGGTGGCCTGACAGCGGAATATCGTGGGCAACCCATAGCAGTTCTCGTCTATACCTCTGAGGTACTATTAACTGCTGAATGGACAGGGGAATAGATCCAGCCACTATCTTCTCTGCATACCTGTACAGTAACCCCTTGTCCCAACCGTACCTCTCTCCTTCCAACCCCGCCTGATTCTGGTGTACCTTATCCCTATATACTTGCAACAAGGGGTTAGTGGCCACTTCGCTACCAAACTCTAGTGGAGGGGCCCAAGAGACATTAGGGGGGTGATTGCTTACCTGATCCTCAGAGTGATCAGCTAGTGCGTTGGTGTGGGCCTGTTGCTGGGTAACCACGGGCAGTGCTGCTTGTGGGGAGGTTCGGGGGGGGAAATGCTGAAGTCAGCTCCCCTAAGTCGTTGCCCAAAATAACGTCTGTGGGCAAATTTTGCATAAGGCCCACTTCTACGTTCCCCGACCCTGCTCCCCAATCCAAGTGTACTTTGGCCGTGGGAATCTTGTAAATGGCTCCCCCAGCCACCCGGACAGCTACACAGTCTCCGGTGAGTTGATTGGTGGAAACTAAATGTTGCCGCAGCAAGGTTATGGTGGCCCCAGAGTCACGCAGCCCTTGGACACATCGGCCCTCTATATAGACCACCTGGCGGTGGCTTTGTAGGTTGTCCGAAGCGGCCTGTACTGGGTTTACCTCATGTAAGATGCCCAAGGGTTCCTCGTGGAAGACTGCGGGTTGGGTCTGTAGTCGGGGCTCATTCTGGTAGCAGTGTACAGCTGCCCGGTTGTTTGACAAGTTGTTCTGGTTGTTCCAGGTGGATCGGTTCTTGTTCCTGGGACCGTCTCTCTGAATGTGCCCTTGTTGGTTACAAAGATGGCAACGGATAGCTGATCGAGTCTGGTATCGGGGAGGGAGTGGGTGGATTCCCCCTCCAGGACGGGGTAGCAGAGGTGTGGGAGCTGCAGTGGGGGTTGGGGTGACCCCAATACTGGAGCGTTGCTGTGTTCATGAGCTCTCCGAGCATCTTGGTATTCGTCGGCCAAGGTTGCTGCGGTATGTACCGTGCATGGTTTTCGATCTCTCAGCCAATTTTGCAATTTGGTGGACACCCCTTGGAAGAATTGCTCCATCAACAGGAGTTGTAAAAGGTCTTCCAACTGGGTGACTTGGGCTGCCTGCAACCAGCCTTTAGCGGCCCTGGTTAGCCGATGCACCCACTCAGTATGGGTATCTTTTTCCAGCTTCTTCAGGTCTCAGAACCGCTGTCGGTATGCCTCCGGGGTAATAGCATACCTACTCAGGATGGCCTGTTTTACCTTCTGGTAATCCCTGCTGTCCTCATCTGGTATGGTGCGGTAGGCTTCAGCGGCCTGCCCGGATAACTTGCCAGCCAGTAGGGGAACTTGGTCAGCGGTACTAATATTATGCAGTTGGCATAATCGCTCAAAGTCCTGTATATACCCATCATTATCCTCCGTGTCGGTATGATCCTTGAATGCGTGGTAGGGAATCTTAGCTTTCCCTGTACCAGCACTGTAGTGTACTGGTAGCCCCTCTCCGGATCTCGGGGTGGTTTGTCGGGTCACCATCAAGTACTCCTGTACGTCTGCTGATATCCGTGTCAGGAGATCCTCCGAATGGGGTAGTGGAAAAAAAGCCAACCGGGTCCGCATCTCTTTTCGGAATTCAATTTCATTGTTCGTCATGGGTACGGCCGTACCTGCTACTCGGTCTCCCTCCATGAGCTCCGCAATCAGCCTTGCTTTGGTTTTATTGCTGGCAATAATTCCTCTCACCTCCAGTAATTCCTTCAATGCAGTTCTCTTTAGTCTGGTATAATCTGTCCCCATTCAACGTCTGTTCATATACATCACATGTCCTACAACTTGCTGTGCAGTTTGAATCCCGTCGCTTGCCACCAATTGTAGCAGAGAGGCAGTAGGATCTGTAATATCTTTTGGGTAGGCAGAGACAAGCAAGTAACTACTCTTGGTAATTGTAGCAGAGAGGCAGTAAGATCTGTAATATCTTTTGGGTAGGCAGAGACAAGCAAGTAACTACTCTTGGTAATTGTAGCAGAGAGGCAGTAGGATCTGTAATATCTTTTTGTTAAGCAGAGACAAGCAAATAACTACTCTTGGTAATTGTAATAATAACCCCTTTCCACCAAGAACTAGACGACACATAGCTTGGGAGTCAACAACCACTTTTACTTCAACCGGAAAAAACAAAACTTTTAAAAAAAACAGTCTCCCCTACAAGGGGTTTCCCAACTGAAACAGCAGGGAGTTTAAACAGTAACATACAGTTTAACATACATTTTAACCATTAGCCTAAATAATAATTCCTGCATAGTTCATAAGTGGCGAGGTTTGCCACAGGTGTATTGGGTGGGTTTTATTTTTAGGTTAGGGCTTTGGGCCACAAAAGAGCTAACTGCCCTTTTAAGGGCCATGCCCATCCAAATGCTCTTTTCAGGGCAATGGGGAGCTTAGGTTTTTTTAGATTTTGGGGGGTTGATTGTGTAGTGGTGGGTTTTACTGTTGGGGGGTTGTTTGTATTTTTTTTTACAGGTAAAAGAGTTGATTACTTTGGGATAATGCCCCGCTAAAGGCCCTTTTAAGGGCTATTGGTAGTTTAGTTTAGGCTAGTTTTTTTTTTATTCTAATAGGGCTATTAGATTAGGTGTAATTAGTTTAAATATCTTGTAATTTGTTTATTACTAACCCCCTGAAGATCGACTTACCGTGAGACGTCTTCATCCAAGCCAGGCAAAGTGGTCCTCCAGATGGGCAGAAGTCTTCATCCAAGCCGGGTGAGGTGGTCCTCCAGACGGGCAGAAGTCTTCATCCAAGCCAGGCAGAAGTGGTCCTCCAGACGGACAGAAGTCTTCATCCAGACGGCATCTGCAGGGCGGCTCCATCTTCAAGACATCCGACGCGGAGCATCCTCTTCTTCCGACGACTAAAACAGAATGAAGGTACCTTTAAGTGAAGTCATCCAAGATGGCTTCCCTTAGATTCCGATTGGCTGATAGAATTCTATCAGCCAATCGGAATTAAGGTAGACAAAATCCTATTGGCTGATACAATCAGCCAATAGGATTGAAGTTCAATCCTATTGGCTGATCCTATCAGCCAATAGGATTGAGCTCGCATTCTATTGGCTGATTGGAACAGCCAATAGAATGCAAGCTCAATCCTATTGGCTGATTGGGTCAGTCAATAGGATTTTTTCTACCTTAATTCCGATTGGCTGATAGAATTCTATCAGCCAATCAGAATCTAAGGGACGCCATCTTGGATGACGTCACTTAAAGGTACCTTCATTCTGTTTTAGTCGTTAATAAAAATAATGTAGGTTTCTGTGATGATGGGGGCAGCAGATTATGGGTTAATAAGTATAATGTAGGTGGCGGTGATGTCTGGAGCGGCAGATTAGGGTTAATAAGTATAATGTAGGTGGTGGTGATGTTAGCTGCGGCAGATTAGGGGTTAATAATATTTAACTAGTGTTTGCGAGGCGGGAGTGCGGCAGTTTAGGGGTTAATATGTTTATTATAGTGGTGGCGATGTCCGGAGCGGTAGATTAGGGGTTAAAAAATGTATTTTAGTGTTTGCGATGCGTGAGGGCCTCGGTTTAGGGGTTAATAGGTAGTTTTTGGGTGTTAGTGTACTTTTTAGAACTTTAGTTATGAATTTTATGCTACTGCGTTGTACCATAAAACTCTAAACTACTGACTTTAAGATGCGCTACGGATCTTGGAGGTAGAGGGTGTACCGCTCACTTTTTGGCCTCCCAGGACAGACTCATAATACCAGCGCTATTGAAGTCCCATAGAAAAAAGGGTTTACAAAGTTTACGTAAGTCGTTTTTCAGTACGGCCAAAAAAGTGTGCAGTGCCTCTAAACCTGCAAGACTCGTAATAGCAGCGGTAGTGCAAAAGCAGCGTTAGGACCTGATAATGCTGCTTTTTCAGCCTAACGCACAACTCGTAATTTAGCCGATTGATTGCTGAAAGTTTCTTCATATAAGAGTAAATCAAACTGGGCTCTTTTCACAATGCTAATTATATAAATAATAGATGCCTGCCTGCAGGCAAAGAGAAATCACACACACTGCACAGATCTAGAGCACAAAAGAAAAATGGCCCAAATATTTTAAAATCTTCAATCACACATTTATTATAAAAATATATTTTACTCACAAACATAAGTAGATAGCAAGTATATAAAAAGACAATTTCTCATTTCTCATTACCGAGCTCGCTGTAGCAATTAGCGCTCCGAAAATTAACCAGAAATCAGATGTAAAAGTGCCCAAAATGCCCTCAAAATAGAGGGCATTATAGTTTCTTATTTAAAAAAAAAAATAACATTTCTTTTAAAATATTAATGTATTGCACTAGGTAGTTTTGTGGGTCTGAAGTTGGTGTAAGTGGGGTGTAAGAAAGAAAGAATAAGGAAGAACAGAGGGGCGTCTCATGTGTAGTATCATCAGATGTATATGGATACAGTAAACAATAAAGCCAAATGGGTACTCACATATTCCAAAAGCACAGCAATGTGCTAGTAGGTGCAGGCTGTAGATTTAGACTGGTGTAACAGCTCACCCACAGCAGGATTTTTTCTTGTGCTGTATTACTGGGATAAAGCAAAACACAAAGACAGGCACTACATGTGCAGATCATTCAGAGTACAATTATATTAGCTTTAATAGATTGCCAAATGGGTACTCACATTCAGGCTGAGCACACTAATGTGCTGGTAGGAGCAGGCTGGCAGATTAGGAAGAGGTGCGTCAGCCCACCCCATATGCAGATTTCCAAGATAGGCTGTATTTCAGGAGCATACAGGTTTAAATGGTTTGTCTCCCATATATTGATCAGGATAGCAGGCAGGTAAGGTGTATCCACTCAAAAAGTTTTTTTCATAATTTTTTTTTTAATTAAAAACAAAGTTAAAAAACAGCAATGCCATAAAAATGGATAAGGGGTATTCCAGTGACCCCCTAAAACTGCAACGCGTTTCTCGGTTTAAAACACTGTTTCCTCAGGCATATGTTCACCTTACCACTAACCCTGCCTTATATATCTGCTCCCTGACTGAAATGAACATTCTCCTCCCTTTGGGGGGACGTGTTCTCTAATTAATATGGGACACCTGTTAGCCCTGAATCTGCTTAGGTTTAGACAGGTGAGGGGAGCTGGAAAAATTGTAAAATATATATATATATATATATATATATATATATATATATATATATATATGTGTGAACTTTATGTGTAGTTTTCGTGGTAAATGTGAATTTGAACTGTGCAAATACAGTGGGGAAAAAAAGTATTTAGTCAGCCACCAATTGTGCAAGTTCTCCCACTTAAGAAGATGAGAGAGGCCTGTAATTTTCATCATAGGTATACCTCAACTATGAGAGACAAAATGTGGAAACAAATCCAGACAATCACATTGTCTGATTTGGAAAGAATTTATTTGCAAATTATGGTGGAAAATAAATATTTGGTCAATATCAAAAGTTCATCTCAATACTTTGTTATATATCCTTTGTTGGCAATGACAGAGGTCAAACGTTTTCTGTAAGTCTTCACTAGGTTGTCACACACTGTTGCTGGTATGTTGGCCCATTCCTGCATGCAGATCTCCTCTAGAGCAGTGATGTTTTGGGGCTGTCGCTGGGCAACACAGACTTTCAACTTCCTCCAAAGGTTTTCTATGGGGTTGAGATCTGGAGACTGGCTAGGCCACTCCAGGACCTTGAAATGCTTCTTACGAAGCCACTTTTTCATTGCCCGGGTGGTGTGTTTGGGATCATTGTCATGCTGAAAGACCCAGCCACGTTTCATCTTCAATGCCCTTGCTGATGGAAGGAGGTTTGCACTCAAAATCTCACGATACATTGCCCCATTCATTCTTTCATGTACATGGATCAGTCGTCCTGTTCCCTTTGCAGAGAAACAGCCCCAAAGCATGATGTTGCCACCCCCATGCTTCACAGTAGGTATGGTGTTCTCTCTCCTCCAAACACGACAAGTTGTGTTTCTACCAAACAGTTCTACTTTGGTTTCATCTGACCATATGACATTCTCCCAATCCGCTTCTGGATCATCCAAATGCTCTCTAGCATACTTCAGATGGGCCCGGACATGTACTGGCTTAAGCAGGGAGACACATCTGGCACTGCAGGATCTGAGTTCCTGGTGGCGTAGTGTGTTACTGAAGGTAGCCTTTGTTACGTTGGTCCCAGCTCTCTGCAGGTCATTCACTAGATCCCCCTGTGTGGTTCTGGGATGTTTGCTCACCGTTCTTGTGATCATTTTGACCCCACGGGGTGAGATCTTGCATGGAGCCCCAGATCGAGGGAGATTATCAGTGGTCTTGTATCTCTTCCATTTTCTAATTATTGCTCCCACAGTTGATTTCTTCACACCAAGCTGCTTGCCTATTGCATATTCAGTCTTCCCAGCCTGGTGCAGGTCTACAATTTTGTTTCTGGTGTCCTTTGACAGCTCTTTGGTCTTCACCATAGTGGAGCTTGGAGTGTGACTGTTTGAGGTTGTGGACAGGTGTCTTTTATAATGATAACAAGTTCAAACAGGTGCCATTAATACAGGTAATGAGTGGAGGACAGAGGAGCCTCTTAAAGAAGAAGATACAGGTCTGTGAGAGCCAGAAATCTTGCTTGTTTGTAGGTGTAGAGGAGACAAGGCCGCTGCAGAGCGTGACGTGGAGGGGAGAGTCCTATTGCCGCCCAGCTGTAGGGTAAGTTTTAACACAGCCCGTGAGGTGCAAGCCAAACGCAGCCGGGTGCAAGCCGTAATAATTCAAAGTAGAAAGGGAAAGCAGCACTCGTGGGACACCAAAAGTGATTAAAAATCCAAATTTTATTCCATAGATTTAAAAGTTGAGGTAGGACCAGGGAATTAACCCCTTACGCGTTTCGTACTCCAACTGAGTACTTAGTCATAGGGATAAATGCTTAGACCGGACATGGCCTATTTAAAGGCACAGTGTCCAATCAGGCAGTTTACAAAAAAATTTGGGCTTTGCACCAACCCATAGCTTTTCAGCCTTTAGAACCATTATTGATGTAAATAGGTTTGTGCGCAAACTAACATTGAAACGTTTTTTTAAGGATGATAAAGGCAATGAATATCATGATAGTCCTTCTGTAAAGGAAGCAGGTGATAATCCAACACCACATCAGTCAGACACACAAACCACCCATTTTGATTTCCAAGACTTAACAAGTCTAAACACATTGAGAGATTTAGAAACTTCCAATATAGGTCCTGATGAATTCAATATCTCAACACCTAAACAAAAAACCTCTGATTTTTACCCTGTTCAGTTCAGAGGCAAATTTCTGAATATATTTCAAAAACAAGTGGAGAGGGACATTTTAGAACTAGAACGTAAGTGTAAAACAACATCAGTTAAACCCAATCTCACTAAAGATGAATTCAGAGCCCTGAAAACCTTACAAGTTAATGAGAACATTACTATAAGAGCGAGTGATAAGGGAGGCAATGTAGTCGTTTTAAATAAAACAGATTATATTTTTGAGGCAAAAAGACAGTTAAATGATACCTTGACTTATAGGAAGCTAACAAGAGATCCAACATGTGAATTTAAAAAGAAATTATTAAGGATCTTGGAACAAACAGTATCCTTGGGTATTCTAACAAATAAAGAAATCAATGTTTTGGTTCCAAATTTTCCTTCAATTCCAATATTTCATCACCTCCCGAAGACACATAAGAGTCTTGTTTCCCCACCAGGTCGACCTATCATCTCCGGCATAGGCTCACTTTTTGAGCCTTTGTCGGAGTGGATAGATTCAATATTGCAACCAATTGTAGTTACACTATACAGTTATCTAAGAGATTCCTCACATCTAATCAGCAATTTGCAAAAGGTAAAATGGAAAGCTGGTTATCGTTGGATTGTGGCAGATGTCGCATCCTTGTACTCCTGCATACCGCACTCTTTAGGGGTTAAAGCAATTAGGCATTTCTTAGACCAAGATACCAATTTTTCTGAAGAAACTAAAATATTAATTTGTGAAATAATTGAGTTCCTTTTGCAACATAATTACTGTATGTTTGACAGTGAATTTTATTTACAGGTTTGTGGCACCGCCATGGGTGCAAAATTTGCGCCCTCTTTTGCCAACCTCTATGTAGGTTGGTGGGAGAATAATGTTATTTTTAGTGAAGAAAATCCATACATGAAATCCACTGTCGCATACATGCGTTATATAGATGATTTGCTGTTTATAGTTGATGAATCTGTAGATGTGACAGAATTTATAAAATTTTTGAATAATAATAATTTAAATCTAAAATTCATTGGTGAAAGTAACTGCAACACTGTTAATTTTCTTGATCTTACATTAACAGGTATGATTGACACAGAGAGCATAGTGACAGATACATTTCGTAAGCCAACTGCAGGTAACTCTATCTTGCACGCAAGATCTTGCCATCCACCCCATCTAATTAGGTCAATACCAAGGGCCCAGCTTCTGAGAATCAGAAGAAACACAAACTCAGACGAACTCTTTGAAAAACAGGCAGTAATGCTTAAAGACAGACTCATTAAAAGAGGGTATAACAAAAATCTCTTGGATAACAGCATCCAACAAGTTAGTGCCAATACACAACAGGACCTATTGATGAAACAAAAGAAAGACAACAGGGATTTCAAAGATTTCCCTGTTGTATTTTCTACAGAATACTCTAACCAGTATAACCAAGTATGTGGTATTTTAAAGAAAAATTTACATATCTTACAACAAGATGAGATATTAGGTGGGATTGTAGATAAGTGCAAGTTTGTTCCCAGAAAGGCGCCTACCTTAGCCAATAAATTATCACCTAGCTTAGTGTCAACTAAAAAACAGAATAAAGGTACATGGCTAAATAAGAAAGGCACTTTTAAATGTGGTACTGGTCCATGTTCCACATGTGACATTATAAGTAGAGGGGAAACTTTTACAAGCAATGTCACTATAGAAAGCTTCAATATTGGCTTTTATGCAAATTGTAGGAGTCATTATGTTGTGTACTTGTTAGAGTGCAATCTGTGCCATATGCAATATACAGGTCAGACCAGTAGAGAATTAAGATCTCGCATGAGAGAACATATTTATGATACTAAAATGTATAATAAGAGCTCGGCTATTACACGGCACCATTTTACGATGCATATGACAAATAAATTTAATATGACAGTCAAAGTCATAGATAAAATTTATCCACCTACCAGAGGGGGAAATAGAAATAAAATGTTACTCAAACAAGAAATGTTCTGGATATATAAATTAAGAACAGCAACCCCTGAAGGTCTAAATAAAGAATGGGATATGAGTCTATTCATAGACTGATGTCAATCTATCATAGATATTTCCCTATATCATATTATGTCATATGGACCAAAACCCTTTTAGTATTTAAACGAAGACAACTTAAAAGTCATCACTAACCATGTTCAGCATTATGTGATATGTCATAAATAATTAATCCTTTTAATTAAACAACATGCCAATTAATTTTAGTGTTTACATTTTGCAAACGTACTAGGTTAGCCACAGACAATAAAACCATATATATATTGTTTACATCTAGGGTGTACTTAACATTTTTGATGTCATTATTTTTGCATTTAAATCTCTCATACCATTGATACACAAGGTATATTTAAGATGAAAGTAACGGAATTATGATGGAATATAAAATTACATATTTTTCACATTCATATCATCTGATGTTTGCCAACTTCATGCATACATATTGTTAAATGATCATGTTTTGTGTTAACATGTTTTTAATTTATTGTTTTTTTTAAATTTTTTTGTAAACTGCCTGATTGGACACTGTGCCTTTAAATAGGCCATGTCCGGTCTAAGCATTTATCCCTATGACTAAGTACTCAGTTGGAGTACGAAACGCGTAAGGTGTTAATTCCCTGGTCCTACCTCAACTTTTAAATCTATGGAATAAAATTTGGATTTTTAATCACTTTTGGTGTCCCACGAGTGCTGCTTTCCCTTTCTACTTTGAATTATTACGACTTGCACCCGGCCGCGTTTGGCTTGCACCTCACGGGGCTGTGTTAAAACTTACCCTACAGCTGGGCGGCAATAGGACTCTCCCCTCCACGTCACGCTCTGCAGCAGCCTTGTCTCCTCTACTCCCAGCGTTCAGCGTGCAGTTTGGCCAGCTCGTCCGAGAATCCGGAGGTCACAGATCGTCATCCAGTAAGTGTGAGTTTACCTCTTATACAGCTAAAGAACGTATGTTGAACTTTCAATGATATTGGTGCTTCAATTGTCGATGCATTAAGAGGTTGCTTATGAATGCTTATCACACTGTACTGGGCTGTATTTGGAATACGGCGTATTGCGTAGCCCTAAAGCTGTTTTACTGTAAGGAACTTATAAGGGTATTTGGTTTCTTTCACAGCCCATAAATAAGTGAGAGTGGGTACACTTTAAATACAATATATCTTTGTACTATATACAGTGAGGTTATAAAAGGATCAGTCATTCTTTTTCAATATGGAGCAAGAGGGAGCAAACATCAGTGAAACTATCTTCAACATAGCAAGTAGAAAAGATTTCTTTGAAAAAATATTTATGACAGGAGGAAATAATGGAGAAAAAGGACAGGATTTAAAGGCACTCTTTAATCAATTTGAGAAAATGATGTTAACAGATTTGAGATTAATGTGGGACATTGTTTCATTTACCCACTATATCGAGGTACAGAGAATCCCTAGGGGACTTAGAATAAATAAGTTCCCCACTTTTGATTTGGAAGATGGTGCTTTACAGCAAGAATGGAATGATGCCCTGACTACCTGTTCTCTTACACTGATGGGGATTATAAATAAAAGCAAGACCCTAAAGAGAGATAGGTTAAAGGATAAAATTGACAACATAAAATCGGATTTGAAAAGTCTGAAAGAAAATAACAACGATAAATACAAGGGCTACAAGAAAAATTTGAAGGCAAAAGTGCATAAATTGGATGCTGAACTAGCACAAAGAAAAGGCACTAAATTTTCCAGGGATTGGGAAGACTATGCTAACCAAAGAGTTTATAATTGGTCAAGATTTCAAAGGGGTCCTAGAAGGCGATTTGGAAGAAATTTCTCAAATAAAACTGCAAGAAGAAATGAAGATAAAACAAGAGGGCCTGAGTGGCAAGAGAAAGACAGAGAAACAGTACCCAAATCTATCCTCAAAAATAAAAATAAAAAGGACAAGAAGGTGGCATTTTCATCCACCGACACCTCTGACCATGAGTCCAACTACTCTGAAGGCAGCTGTGTCTCCACAGCCCTATCAACCACTTCTATTTCCTCTTCTTTTTCTTCTTCTTCCTCCTCTTCTTCATCCTCTCTCTCTTCTATCCCTCCTAATACAATTCCTTCCCTACAGGTATCAGATGGCGATATAAATCAAGAAGAAATGGTTGTTAGACCAAAAGTCAGAGCTGTCCCTTTAGGAGACGGACGAGGAGAGCAGGCAGACGACAGAAGAAAATCAACAAGAAAATTCAAGAACCACAGGAAACACTGACTGTGATTAATCTCTCTGATTATCCTCTAACAGAAGGACAAAAAAGTGTATTAAGCAAAGGTTTGGGCTTTGCACCAACCCATAGCTTTTCAGCCTTTAGAACCATTATTGATGTAAATAGGTTTGTGCGCAAACTAACATTGAAACGTTTTTTTAAGGATGATAAAGGCAATGAATATCATGATAGTCCTTCTGTAAAGGAAGCAGGTGATAATCCAACACCACATCAGTCAGACACACAAACCACCCATTTTGATTTCCAAGACTTAACAAGTCTAAACACATTGAGAGATTTAGAAACTTCCAATATAGGTCCTGATGAATTCAATATCTCAACACCTAAACAAAAAACCTCTGATTTTTACCCTGTTCAGTTCAGAGGCAAATTTCTGAATATATTTCAAAAACAAGTGGAGAGGGACATTTTAGAACTAGAACGTAAGTGTAAAACAACATCAGTTAAACCCAATCTCACTAAAGATGAATTCAGAGCCCTGAAAACCTTACAAGTTAATGAGAACATTACTATAAGAGCGAGTGATAAGGGAGGCAATGTAGTCGTTTTAAATAAAACAGATTATATTTTTGAGGCAAAAAGACAGTTAAATGATACCTTGACTTATAGGAAGCTAACAAGAGATCCAACATGTGAATTTAAAAAGAAATTATTAAGGATCTTGGAACAAACAGTATCCTTGGGTATTCTAACAAATAAAGAAATCAATGTTTTGGTTCCAAATTTTCCTTCAATTCCAATATTTCATCACCTCCCGAAGACACATAAGAGTCTTGTTTCCCCACCAGGTCGACCTATCATCTCCGGCATAGGCTCACTTTTTGAGCCTTTGTCGGAGTGGATAGATTCAATATTGCAACCAATTGTAGTTACACTATACAGTTATCTAAGAGATTCCTCACATCTAATCAGCAATTTGCAAAAGGTAAAATGGAAAGCTGGTTATCGTTGGATTGTGGCAGATGTCGCATCCTTGTACTCCTGCATACCGCACTCTTTAGGGGTTAAAGCAATTAGGCATTTCTTAGACCAAGATACCAATTTTTCTGAAGAAACTAAAATATTAATTTGTGAAATAATTGAGTTCCTTTTGCAACATAATTACTGTATGTTTGACAGTGAATTTTATTTACAGGTTTGTGGCACCGGCATGGGTGCAAAATTTGCGCCCTCTTTTGCCAACCTCTATGTAGGTTGGTGGGAGAATAATGTTATTTTTAGTGAAGAAAATCCATACATGAAATCCACTATCGCATACATGCGTTATATAGATGATTTGCTGTTTATAGTTGATGAATCTGTAGATGTGACAGAATTTATAAAATTTTTGAATAATAATAATTTAAATCTAAAATTCATTGGTGAAAGTAACTGCAACACTGTTAATTTTCTTGATCTTACATTAACAGGTATGATTGACACAGAGAGCATAGTGACAGATACATTTCGTAAGCCAACTGCAGGTAACTCTATCTTGCACGCAAGATCTTGCCATCCACCCCATCTAATTAGGTCAATACCAAGGGCCCAGCTTCTGAGAATCAGAAGAAACACAAACTCAGACGAACTCTTTGAAAAACAGGCAGTAATGCTTAAAGACAGACTCATTAAAAGAGGGTATAACAAAAATCTCTTGGATAACAGCATCCAACAAGTTAGTGCCAATACACAACAGGACCTATTGATGAAACAAAAGAAAGACAACAGGGATTTCAAAGATTTCCCTGTTGTATTTTCTACAGAATACTCTAACCAGTATAACCAAGTATGTGGTATTTTAAATTCTTTTTTATTACCGGAAACAAATGTGATACAACAGAAAATCAAACATCACAATAGATAATATAGAGTTATACAGTTTGCATCAGTATTTTGCATACATAATGATTGCATTTACATATACATTTCTGCAGGCGGCTTGTTAGAGCCGGGTGCGCAGAGCAGTTCATGAGAGAGGAAGGTTATGCATTGTCCTTATATGCTTTAATCTGTAGCATTTTGATGTAGCGGAAACCGTTCAGTAAATTTTGCATGTCACATCTGTCTCCATTTTTCACAGTATTTTAATAACATAACAATTAACAATAACAGTAACTATACTATACTAACGTTGTGACAGAGGGGAGGTGTTCAATATGGGAAGGAAAGAAGGGGAGGAAAAGTAGGAAGAGGGGAGAGAGAAGAGGAGAAAAAAAGAAAAAAAAAAAAAAAAAAAGGGACGAGATCTAGAAAAGCATTTCCTCGGTCGGGTAATTGGTGATTTTAAGGGTCTCCCCTTCAGTTTCACCAGGGTTAGAATGAAGAGAAAGCTGAAGCATCATCTCTGACTGGAGAAAGGGTTTCAAAATCTGCTGTTTCAGGTCTGTGTGGAACGTATTGATAAGAGGGCACCACTTTTTCCAGAAGGGCCTTAGTCGTCTGGTCACGTCTAGTCTTACGTCATACTGTTCTATGTAAAGTTGTTTGATCAATAAGTGTTTAAATTGTGCTATTGTTGGGGGATGTTTCGAAAGCCATCTTGTCAGAATACAGTGCCTTGCCAGTATGGTGCACATCGTAAGGATCTTGTGATGTCGTTGATGTGTATCTCCCCATTTGAAGAGATATATTTCGGCCGTAGTGAATTCTATGTCAACCCCAAGGGTGATTTTTGTCCAGTATTGAAAAAGTCCCCAGAAACGTCTAATAGCTGGGCAGGTATAGAAATAGTGCAGAAAAGAGGGGGCTGGACTGCTGCATTTAATACATTGGTTGGGGCACGTGGTGTTCCATTTTGCTAATCTATTAGGAGTAATATAGTCCTTGTGTAATAGTCTAGTCTGTGCCTCTCTATAGGTTATTGCAAGAGTGGCTTGTTTTATGCTGTCCAGACTGTCTTTCAAATCTTGTACCGATATTTCAGTATGGATGTCTGTAGCTAGTCTAGCTAGCATGTTGTTCTGTATGGTGGTCTCAGTATGTTTTATTAGTTGTGTGTAAAAATGTGTGAGGGAGAACCGACCTACCAAGAACAATGTTTGAGCGATAGCGAAAGGTGATTTGTTCCAGAAGCTATCATGGGCTGCTTGTAAAGACATCACATAGTGTCGCAGCTGCAGGTAAGCATAAAAGTGCTGGTTTGGGAGCTGGTATTTCA
The DNA here is from genome assembly GCF_027579735.1 of Bombina bombina. Taxonomy (NCBI): domain Eukaryota; kingdom Metazoa; phylum Chordata; class Amphibia; order Anura; family Bombinatoridae; genus Bombina; species Bombina bombina. Next base: position 17,074,393 of record NC_069502.1, on the reverse strand, counting down.
CCTTTAGCTCCTGGAAGGAGCGTATTGTGTGTAGCAATGGGTCCAGTATGTCTCCCACTGTCCTAAAACCTCGGGTTTCCCATATACGGAATGGTGCGTGGTCATCACCTGCTGGGAAGTCTGCATTCCCGCGGATAGGGATATACCGTGGGGAGGGGATGTTGACTTTTAGAAATTTGTGAATCAGCTGCCATGCCTTCAGTGGGTCCCGGTATAGGGCACTGTTAGCGATTCTAGGGGGAAGAGATGACATCCCCGCATAGGGGAGATAAGCCGGTGCCAACGGGGCGATAATCGCTTCTTCAAGCGCTATGTCAGTAAAATGTTTCGTATTCATCTGCCAATCGGTGACCAATCTAGCTAATGCTGCCCAATTGCACAACTTGAGGTTTGGCAATCCTAAGCCTCCCCCCAGGTATGGGAGGTGTAGCTTGTTCGCTGCTATTCTGGGCCTACCTCCCTTCCATATGAATCTCGACATGGCACGCGAGAGTGTCCTAATGTCCCGCCTGGACAGCAAAAACGGTAGCATAAGCAGTGGGTATAAGATTTTGGGTAGTATTGTCATCTTGATCAGGCTAATACGACCCGAGAGGCCTAGAGGGAGGTTGGCCCAATTCGTGAGCTGAGAAGCCAACTCTGAGCATTTACGTGATATGTTAAGATCGTACATCCTGGAGGGATCTCTATGGAGCTTAATGCCCAGGTAGGTTAGCCCCTCCGAGACCTCTACGAATGGATAGCTATGGGTAGAGGACGTATGTCTATGTAGCCATAGGATCTCTGACTTTGAGGTGTTTATTTGGTATCCCGAGAAGGTACCGAAGTTCGAAATCATGCGTAGTATGTGTGGTATATGGACGGTTGGTGTGTCGACAAATAGTAGCATGTCATCGGCGTATAACGCCAGGTGTAGGGGGATCCCTCTTATCGTGATCCCCGGGAAGAGTTGCCGGAGTTTCATCGCGAGGGGTTCCAGTGCTAGGTTGAACAGCAGCGGTGAGAGGGGACAACCCTGTCTGGTGCCCCTGTGTAGCTGAAAATCCGAGGAAAAGAGGCCGTTTGCTATGACCCGTGCCACTGGATGATGGTACATTTTACCTATAACCTCCAAGAACGGACCCGTAAAACCAAACCTCCGCATAGTATCCAGGAGATGTGGCCTTTCTACCCGGTCGAAGGCCTTCTCCGCATCCAAGGATAGCAGGAAGGCCTCCGGCGTGTCATTCCTATCTTTTTCCTGCCCCTGTGCCCAATAATGTTCTATCACCTGCATGACCCTGCGAAGGTTCACCACCGATGAGCGTTTGAAGACGAAGCCCGTTTGATCCGGGTGGATTAGATCAGGAAGAATCACCTTCAATCTGTTAGCAAGAATCTTCATGAACAATTTGTAATCTGTGTTTAACAGAGATATTGGTCTGTAAGATTCAGGCTTTGAGCGGTCTTTGCCCGGTTTGGGAATCAGCGTGATGTGCGCTGAAGTGAAGTTGTTAGAGGGGAGGGTGTCCGTCTGGAGGAAGATATTGTACAATCTGGTCAGGGTAGGGGTAATCTGGGCCTGTAGTGACTTGTAAAATTCAGCCGGTAGACCGTCTGGCCCTGGTGCCTTGCCTACTGGCAGGGATCCCAGGGTGAAGGTAAGTTCCTCGAGTGTCACTGGGGCGTTTAAGCTATCGATTTGGGTCTGCGTTAATTGGGGCGGCTGTAGCAAACGCCAGAATTGCGTCTGGGCTCCCTCTGGAGCCGTGTCCTGTTGGGTATAGAGTTTTGCATAGTACTGTGCGAAGCACTGCGCTATGTCCTCTGGTTTGGTGTATGTTAGGCCTTGCGCTCTTATTGCTGTTATGTTGGCTCTAGCTGTCTGGGGTTTCGACAAGGTAGCCAGCATCCTGCCTGCCTTCCCACCAAATCTATAGAATTTTCCTGCTGTCTTTAAGAGTCCAGCAGTCGCCTGTTGTTTCATAAAAGCCTCAAGGTCTGCTTTTGCTGTTAGGTATGTCTCATAGGTTATTTTCGAGTTAGCTTGTAGATATGTTTGGTATGTTAGGCCCAGTTGTTTTTGTAAGCTCTTTAGTTTATATTGTGTTTTGTGTCTTAACTTGGAGACATATGAAATTATGGCTCCAGCAAACACTGTCTTGGCCGCCTCCCACAGGAGTTGGGGGTTGTCAGTGTGTACTGCGTTATCAGTGAGAAAGTCCGTCCAAGTGTGCTGTAAGTATTTGGTAAATGCCTCTGAGGTGGTCAGATAGGTTGGAAATCTAAGAATGTTTCTGTTAGTGTGCCGTCTTCGGGTCCCAAGTGACAATTCCACTGGAGCATGATCTGAAATCAGAATATTGTGTATCTTACAGTGGTGTACTAATGTGGTCAGTTCTCCAGCAATCATGAATAAATCAATTCTGGAGAGGGTATGTTTGGCCTTGGTCAGACAAGTATAGTCCTTCCCCTCTAGGTTCAGCAGCCTCCAGATGTCACAGACCCCCAGGTCCGCTTCCAGCATGTTAAAGATTTTAGTTTCAAATCTGGCTTTGTAATTTACCTTAGGGTCCCTGACATGGTGGGGTGCCAGCCAAAGTCTATCCAGGATGTGAGTGGGCGAGATATTGAAGTCCCCACCAATTATTAAATTTGAGCCTATGTGGGGAGCTAGTTGCCGGGTTAATTCTGACCAAAAACCAGTAGTTCTCTGGTTGGGGGCATATAAATTACAGAACACATATTTCATAGAATCTACCGTAGCCTGCACTATCAGGAACCGTCCGTCTTTGTCTAGATAGGTGTTGTCTATCTTAGTCGTTAACTTTTTCCCGAACATAATAATTAAACCCCGGCTGGCACTTGTATGAGATAGAAAGACTACCTGTCCCACCCAATCTCTCTGTAGTTTCTGGTGTTCTGGGTCTGTTAGGTGCGTCTCCTGTAATAAAGCTATGTCTGTGCCCAATTTCTTAAGATGAGTGAGTATCAGTTTACGTTTTATGGGTGAGTGTATTCCACCCACATTCCATGTCACTATTTTATGCGACATTCCCAATTACAAAGGATGAGTAGAGGGGGGGGAGAGAGAAAGAAAAAAAAAAAAAAAAAAAAAAAAAAAAAAGGAGGGGGGGGGGGGGGGGAAGAGAGAGAGAAAGAAAGAGAGGGGAGGAGGAGGGGCGGGAAAGGACACTGAAGGATAAAGGTAGTATCTTGACCTATTTCCATGTAGTTAACATCATATATAGTGCATTTTGTGCCTTCAACAGAAACCTTGATATGCAATAGGTATTCATTAAGTTTAGCGTGTACACAGTAAAACCATATATACAGTATATTCCCAACATAAACATTGACAGTTCTAATTTTAACCAAGTGCAATTGTTCTAAACCCTTATCCCTAGTAGGAGGAGGTACTTGTGCTGAGGGGTTTGAGCCTGCCTGAGTCCCCATTTGAAGTAAGAATGGTGCCTCTTGGATAATAGGCGCATAGGGCACCTCTATGATGTAGTTTTTGCTCGTGAGGCACGGAAAATTAAGGGAGGGGTTTACTGTAATGGCAATTATAGGGGTGTAGGCGGGGGAGGTAATCTTTTTAGGGTAGGATGAGGTCAAGATAATGTTAGGGCAGTATAAGTATCTATAGGCAAGACAATTGTGGAGTCGTGAATTACAATCTAGCTTGACTCTGTTGCCATTCAAATGTCTAGGGTACCTTTCGGGTTTTGAGTCTTCCTGCTTAGTGTCCTGTCTATATGGTGTGTTTGTGACTACCCTCGTACCCGTATCAGCACAACTGTCAAGATACGCTATCTGAGCATTTAGATATTTGTAACTACTATGGCCTGTATTAATTGGATCAGTTTGATCATTGTTTTGAGACAGCTCAGTACTCCTAGGGAGGAGTGTATACGTTAGTGACCCGGTGTCATAATCTGTTGGATCTGCTGGATACTGTAAACAACCCAATAACAAACAGAACAATAATAATACAAATGAAACATGTACAACATAAAAAAAAACATAAAGAAACAAGAAACATTTCAACATTACCCAAGAGGCAACGTCCCGCCTCTCTTTGAAGTCCATCAAACCTTTGGGAACCAGATAGGTTCCATTCTTGTAAAGCAACAGAAAGTAACAAAAAAAAAGTTCAGCCATTTTTATCCACTATGGCTCAAAGGAGCAGAAGAGAGAGTCAAAGGGAGAGGATCTCCCAATTGAGCAGGCGATCTTCAGGTTGGGGGGTGCTGATTTTCTGTTGCCAGGTAGCTTTTCACCGCTTGTGGTGTGTGGAAGAATTTAACACCATATGGTGTTTGTAGACGAAGTTTTGCAGGGAAGAGGAGTGCCACTTGTCGTCCTTGTTCGTGGAGTTGGGAGCAGAGCGGTGCGAATTCCTTCCTTTGTCTAGAGACCTCTAGCGAGAAGTCCTGAAACAAGAGTATCTTCGAGCCCTCATATATCAGTTCCTTGTGCGATCTATAGGCTCTCAGAATTTTCAATTTTTCCTGGAAATTCAGGCATTTGAATATCACCTGTCTAGGTTTAGTTCCCATCTGTTCCAAGGTCTTTTCAGGACCTATTCGGTGTGCACGTTCTACATCAATGGGTAGGATGTCATCATGGATACCCAATAGCCTGGGGAGTTTCAGTGCTGTAAACTCAAGCAGGTCTTTGCCTTTGATTGATTCTGGCACTCCTACAATCCGCAGGTTATTGCGGCGACTCCTGTTCTCCAGATCATCTATGCGTTCTTGGAGTAGTTGAGTTTTCTTCACTAATTGTTTGACTGTAGTATCCGAGGCAAATTGCCTGTCCTCTATGTCTGAGATGCGGGTTTCGGCTGCGTTTAAGCGTGTGGAGAACTGCCGCACCTCGCTCGTTAGCGTGTCTACCCCTGCTTGTAGGGAATCCATTCTAGGGAGAAAAAATGATTTTAACTTGTGTAGGAGAGCAGAATGTGAAACTGAATCTGAGATCGCTGTTGGGTCAGGTACAATGGGGCCCTCAGCATGGGGGTCCGATAAATGCTTCAGTCTCTTCTCGCTGGTCTTTGATCTGTGAGACATATCTGGTTTGGCAGAGGGAGACAGCTTGTGGAAGTATTTATCTACTTTCATTAGAGTGGGGTATGAAATCCTCTGGGTGCAGGGCAAACAAATTATATGGGGAAGTGCCCAGATGTGGCAATCGTTGTCACCTGCAGACAGTACAAACGGGTGCCTTGTAAATAAGGTGGCGGGCAGAGGTGTACGTTCAGGGTCTCTCCGTAGTTATGTGAATTTCTAACTTGATGATTCAGATAGTGTGGCCTGTCTGTCTCGCTGTAATCATTCATAAATGATGGGGGTATCTTCCGAAACAGCGCAGACACAGGATGGGTAGGTTTTTTAATTAGGATGTAGGTAACACTTTTCCCGCTCTAGAGCAGCGTGGTGCAGGCAGGATTCAGTGCCACTAAAAGTGAAAGTCATACAAAAAGTATATGTTGCTGCACAGCACTTTTCCCAGTAATAGCCTCTGTAATCCTCTTTCTCAGAATAGTGCATTTCCCTCTGCTATGTTTCTCCCCTCTTTCCCGTGTTTGCATTAGCTTCTGTATGCCAGAACCAAGCCCAGTCTTTCCGGTTACTATCCGGTTACTTACAGCTGTCTGTGATTAGCGATATGCAGAGACTGCGATCAGTGTTCTCTTTGCTTATTCAGCTTTTGTGGGTCGAGGTCCCTCACCTCTCTCCTCCACTGCCAGGAACGGGTAGGATCCAAGATGGCGCCGGCGGTAAAACACCGCTCCAACAGATATTGCCCTCCGGTTGCCGGAGCTGATAGTGAATGCTCCGCGCACTTAAATTGACAACTGGCACTACGAAACTTTAGCCCAGTAAGTCTATCATGCGGGGCCCAGCAGAAATAACGTAATTTGTTCAATATATATGTTCCGACCAGCGGAGTTCAGTCTGAGTGCGTCTGCTTTGCTGGCCCGCCCACCGGAAGTCTAAGTATGTGGTATTTTAAAGAAAAATTTACATATCTTACAACAAGATGAGATATTAGGTGGGATTGTAGATAAGTGCAAGTTTGTTCCCAGAAAGGCGCCTACCTTAGCCAATAAATTATCACCTAGCTTAGTGTCAACTAAAAAACAGAATAAAGGTACATGGCTAAATAAGAAAGGCACTTTTAAATGTGGTACTGGTCCATGTTCCACATGTGACATTATAAGTAGAGGGGAAACTTTTACAAGCAATGTCACTAATGAAAGCTTCAATATTGGCTTTTATGCAAATTGTAGGAGTCATTATGTTGTGTACTTGTTAGAGTGCAATCTGTGCCATATGCAATATACAGGTCAGACCAGTAGAGAATTAAGATCTCGCATGAGAGAACATATTTATGATACTAAAATGTATAATAAGAGCTCGGCTATTGCACGGCACCATTTTACGATGCATATGACAAATAAATTTAATATGACAGTCAAAGTCATAGATAAAATTTATCCACCTACCAGAGGGGGAAATAGAAATAAAATGTTACTCAAACAAGAAATGTTCTGGATATATAAATTAAGAACAGTAACCCCTGAAGGTCTAAATAAAGAATGGGATATGAGTCTATTCATAGACTGATGTCAATCTATCATAGATATTTCCCTATATCATATTATGTCATATGGACCAAAACCCTTAGTATTTAAACGAAGACAACTTAAAAGTCATCACTAACCATGTTCAGCATTATGTGATATGTCATAAATAATTAATCCTTTTAATTAAACAACATGCCAATTAATTTTAGGCCTAGATTTAGAGTTCGGCGGTAAAAGGGCTGTTAACGCTCCGCGGGCTTTTTTCTGGCCGCACCATAAATTTAACTCTGGTATCCAGAGTTAAAACAAATGCTGCGTTAGGCTCCAAAAAAGGAGCGTAGGGCATTTTTACCGCAAATGCAACTCTCGATACCAGAGTTGCTAACGGACGCGGCCGGCATCAAAAACGTGCTCGTGCACGATTCTCCCATAGGAAACAATGGGGCTGTTTGAGCTGAAAAAAAACCTAACACCTGCAAAAAAGCAGCGTTCAGCTCCTAACGCAGCCCCATTGTTTCCTATGGGAAAACACTTCCTACGTCTGCACCTAACACCCTAACATGAACCCCGAGTCTAAACACCCCTAACCTTACACTTATTAACCCCTAATCTGCCGCCCCCGCTATCGCTGACCCCTGCATTACACTTTTAACCCCTAATCTGCCGCTCCGTAAACCGCCGCAACCTACGTTATCCCTATGTACCCCTAATCTGCTGCCCTAACATCGCCGACCCCTATATTATATTTATTAACCCCTAATCTGCCCCCCACAACGTCGCCGACACCTGCCTACACTTATTAACCCCTAATCTGCCGAGCGGACATGAGCGCTACTATAATAAAGTTATTAACCCCTAATCCGTCTCACTAACCCTATCATAAATAGTATTAACCCCTAATCTGCCCTCCCTAACATCGCCGACACCTAACTTCAATTATTAACCCCTAATCTTCCGATCGGAGCTCACCGCTATTCTAATAAATGGATTAACCCCTAAAGCTAAGTCTAACCCTAACACTAACACCCCCCTAAGTTAAATATAATTTTTATCTAACGAAATAAATTAACTCTTATTAAATAAATGATTCCTATTTAAAGCTAAATACTTACCTGTAAAATACATCCTAATATAGCTAAAATATAAATTATAATTATATTATAGCTATTTTAGGATTAATATTTATTTTACAGGTAACTTTGTAATTATTTTAACCAGGTACAATAGCTATTAAATAGTTAAGAACTATTTAATAGTTACCTAGTTAAAATAATAACAAAATTACCTGTAAAATAAGTCCTAACCTAAGATATAATTAAACCTAACACTACCCTATCAATAAAATAATTAAATAAACTACCTACAATTACCTACAATTAACCTAACACTACACTATCAATAAATTAATTAAACACAATTCCTACAAATAAATACAATTAAATAAACTAGCTAAAGTACAAAAAATAAAAAAGATCTAAGTTACAGAAAATAAAAAAATATTTACAAACATAATAAAAATATTACAACAATTTTAAACTAATTACACCTACTCTAAGCCCCCTAATAAAATAACAAAGCCCCCCAAAATAAAAAATTCCCTACCCTATTCTAAATTAAAAAAGTTACAAGCTCTTTTACCTTACCAGCCCTGAACAGGGCCCTTTGCGGGGCATGCCCCAAGAATTTCAGTTCTTTTGCCTGTAAAAGAATAAATACAATACCCCCCCCCAACATTACAACCCACCACCCACATACCCCTAATCTAACCCAAACCCCCCTTAAATAAACCTAACACTAAGCCCCTGAAGATCTTCCTACCTTGTCTTCACCATACCAGGTTCACCGATCCGTCCTGAAGAGCTCCTCCGATGTCCTGATCCAAGCCCAAGCGGGGGCTGAAGAGGTCCATGATCCGGTCAAAGTCTTCATCCAAGCGGGGCAGAAGAGGATCTTCCATCCGATTGAAGTCATCATCCAGGCGGCATCTTCGATCTTCTTCCATCCGGAGCGAAGCGGCAGGATCCTGAAGACATCCAGCGCGGAACATCCATCCGGACCGACGACTGAACGACGAATGACTGTTCCTTTAAGGGACGTCATCCAAGATGGCGTCCCTCGAATTCCGATTGGCTGATAGGATTCTATCAGCCAATCGGAATTAAGGTAGGAATTTTCTGATTGGCTGATGGAATCAGCCAATCAGAATCTAGTTCAATCCGATTGGCCGATCCAATCAGCCAATCAGATTGAGCTCGCATTCTATTGGCTGATCGGAACAGCCAATAGAATGCGAGCTCAATCTGATTGGCTGATTGGATCGGCCAATCGGATTGAACTTGATTCTGATTGGCTGATTCCATCAGCCAATCAGAAAATTCCTACCTTAATTCCGATTGGCTGATAGAATCCTATCAGCCAATCGGAATTCGAGGGACGCCATCTTGGATGACGTCCCTTAAAGGAACAGTCATTCGTCGTTCAGTCGTCGGTCCGGATGGATGTTCCGCGCTGGATGTCTTCAGGATCCTGCCGCTTCGCTCCGGATGGAAGAAGATCGAAGATGCCGCCTGGATGATGACTTCAATCGGATGGAAGATCCTCTTCTGCCCCGCTTGGATGAAGACTTTGACCGGATCATGGACCTCTTCAGCCCCCGCTTGGGCTTGGATCAGGACATCGGAGGAGCTCTTCAGGACGGATCGGTGAACCTGGTATGGTGAAGACAAGGTAGGAAGATCTTCAGGGGCTTAGTGTTAGGTTTATTTAAGGGGGGTTTGGGTTAGATTAGGGGTATGTGGGTGGTGGGTTGTAATGTTGGGGGGGGGGTATTGTATTTATTCTTTTACAGGCAAAAGAGCTGAAATTCTTGGGGCATGCCCCGCAAAGGGCCCTGTTCAGGGCTGGTAAGGTAAAAGAGCTTGTAACTTTTTTAATTTAGAATAGGGTAGGGAATTTTTTATTTTGGGGGGCTTTGTTATTTTATTAGGGGGCTTAGAGTAGGTGTAATTAGTTTAAAATTGTTGTAATATTTTTATTATGTTTGTAAATATTTTTTTATTTTCTGTAACTTAGATCTTTTTTATTTTTTGTACTTTAGCTAGTTTATTTAATTGTATTTATTTGTAGGAATTGTGTTTAATTAATTTATTGATAGTGTAGTGTTAGGTTAATTGTAGGTAATTGTAGGTAGTTTATTTAATTATTTTATTGATAGGGTAGTGTTAGGTTTAATTATATCTTAGGTTAGGACTTATTTTACAGGTAATTTTGTTATTATTTTAACTAGGTAACTATTAAATAGTTCTTAACTATTTAATAGCTATTGAACCTGGTTAAAATAATTACAAAGTTACCTGTAAAATAAATATTAATCCTAAAATAGCTATAATATAATTATAATTTATATTTTAGCTATATTAGGATGTATTTTACAGGTAAGTATTTAGCTTTAAATAGGAATCATTTATTTAATAAGAGTTAATTTATTTCGTTAGATAAAAATTATATTTAACTTAGGGGGGTGTTAGTGTTAGGGTTAGACTTAGCTTTAGGGGTTAACACATTTATTAGAATAGCGGTGAGCTCCGGTCGGCAGATTAGGGGTTAATAATTGAAGTTAGGTGTCGGCGATGTTAGGGAGGGCAGATTAGGGGTTAATACTATTTATGATAGGGTTAGTGAGGCGGATTACGGGTTAATAACTTTATTATAGTAGCGCTCAGGTCCGCTCGGCAGATTAGGGGTTAATAAGTGTAGGCAGGTGTCGGCGACGTTGAGGGGGGCAGATTAGGGGTTAATAAATATAATATAGGGGTCGGCGGTGTTAGGGGTAGCAGATTAGGGGTACATAGGGATAACGTAGGTGGCGGCGATTTGCGGTCGGAAGATTAGGGGTTAATTATTTTAAGTAGCTTGCGGCGACGTTGTGGGGGGCAAGTTAGGGGTTAAGAAATATAATATAGGGGTCGGCGGGGTTAGGGGCAGCAGATTAGGGGTACATAAGTATAACGTAGGTGGCGGTCGGCAGATTAGGGGTTAAAAATTTTAATCGAGTGGCGGCGATGTGGGGGGAGCTCGGTTTAGGGGTACATAGGTAGTTTATGGGTGTTAGTGTACTTTAGGGTACAGTAGTTAAGAGCTTTAGAAACCGGCGTTAGCCAGAAAGCTCTTAACTCCTGCTATTTTCAGGCGGCTGGAATCTTGTCGTTAGAGCTCTAACGCTCACTGCAGAAACGACTCTAAATACCAGCGTTAGAAAGATCCCATTGAAAAGATAGGCTACGCAAATGGCGTAGGGGGATCTGCGGTATGGAAAAGTCGCGGCTGAAAAGTGAGCGTTAGACCCTTTAATCACTGACTCCAAATACCAGCGGGCGCCCAAAACCAGCGTTAGGAGCCTCTAACGCTGGTTTTGACGGCTACCGCCGAACTCTAAATCTAGGCCTTAGTGTTTACATTTTGCAAACGTACTAGGTTAGCCACAGACAATAAAACCATATATATATTGTTTACATCTAGGGTGTACTTAACATTTTTGATGTCATTATTTTTGCATTTAAATCTCTCATACCATTGATACACAAGGTATATTTAAGATGAAAGTAACGGAATTATGATGGAATATAAAATTACATATTTTTCACATTCATATCATCTGATGTTTGCCAACTTCATGCATACATATTGTTAAATGATCATGTTTTGTGTTAACATGTTTTTAATTTATTGTTTTTTTTAAATTTTTTTGTAAACTGCCTGATTGGACACTGTGCCTTTAAATAGGCCATGTCCGGTCTAAGCATTTATCCCTATGACTAAGTACTCAGTTGGAGTACGAAACGCGTAAGGGGTTAATTCCCTGGTCCTACCTCAACTTTTAAATCTATGGAATAAAATTTGGATTTTTAATCACTTTTGGTGTCCCACGAGTGCTGCTTTACCTTTCTACTTGTTTGTAGGTGACCAAATACTTATTTTCCACCATAATTTGCAAATAAATTCTTTCCAAATCAGACAATGTGATTGTCTGGATTTGTTTCCACATTTTGTCTCTCATAGTTGAGGTATACCTATGATGAAAATTACAGGCCTCTCTCATCTTCTTAAGTGGTAGAACTTGCACAATTGGTGGCTGACTAAATACTTTTTTTCCCCACTGTAATTATAAATAATTGAAAGATTAAAAATAAGAAGGTATGACTACAAGAGGTTAAATAACATAATATTTAATTGTTGCGCTAAAAATGACTTTAAAATTATACAAAGTAAAAGATGAAAATTAAAATACAAAATGCGGTAAAGAGCTCTATTACCTTAGAACAAAACAAATTATTGGTTACAATGGGTTAGATGCGATTATCTAGCAATATAGTTATCAGACAATATAGGGTATATTGATAAAAACAATTTAATCTATCAAAACGGTGATATTAATGTTCATCTATGGTTTGCGTTAATCCCTTTGTGTAACTTTTGATAAAACGGTATATGCAAAATAAGGGCACAATAAATTTGTGTCTCCTAAGGGAATTTGATCCGATGGTATAAGGGTAGTGCTCACAGTTAGTACTCACAGTTAATATGATCGTATTCCGATGTGTCTGATTGGTTGAAACGGCTCAGCCTTTATGTAAAGGATTTTGAAGTTCTGCTGAGTTTGGTTTAAAAACTATTATAAACCTGTTTTGTTCTATTCATGAAAACAGGCTAAAAGGGTGTTGGAATTTTGAACTTTGAGAGGTGTGGATAAGGTGTACAGGGTTTTCAAATTGCTGAATAGGATAGATATCTTATCCGTGAGGTGGATGAAGCTGTTTACCTTCTAGCGGCTTGAAGGAGTTTCAAGTAGCCTGATGGTGTTTTCTAAAGTTGCTGGAACTGTATACTTTGGAATGCTGTGGATTCAAAGTGTAGAAAAAGCGCTTTTTTGTATAGTTGCTGAAACTGTGTACCTTCACAAGGTTTGCAGGAGTTTCAGTTGGTGATATGCGATCAAAATGTGTTCCGTTAGGTAACTGAAACTGTATACCTTTGATTGGTTTGCAGGAGTTTCAGATTACCTAATTATATGGGGGTGTTTTCCGTATAGTTGCTGAAACAGTATGCTTTTAACAGGGTTACAGATATTTCACATGTCTTTATGGACATCCGTTTGTGTTGCTGAAACTGTGTACCCTCACAGGGTTTGCGGGAAAAATGTTTTCCGTTGGGAAACTGAAACTGTTTACCTTCAATTGGTTTGCAGGTCACCAAATTATGTGGAGGTGTTTTTCCATATAGTTGCTGAAACTGTATACCTTTGACAGGGTTTGCAGGAGTTTCAGATATTTCAAATGTCCGCTTGTGTGTAAAAACACATAGGGGGGTAGTTATCAAGCCGTCTACTTTTCTGGCTTCGCCGGCCCAATACGCCCGCCTAAGCTCGCCTACCTTCGCCGCCGCGGACCTGAAAAAATACGCCTAAGTTATCAAATAAAGCTGTCAAAAAGCCGCGGGGCGATGAGCAGCGGACTGTGACAGTTATCACTCATCCGATCTCGCTGCTCTTCGGCTTTTTCCCAGCTTTATTGCTAGCCTGTCACTAAGCACTCACACTAAACTACACTGTTCTATCCCTATACCGGCGCCCCCGGAGCCCCCCACAACTAAAAAAAGTTACTAACCCCTAAACCGCTGCTCCTAGACCCTGCCGCAACTCTTATAAATGTATTAACCCCTAAACCGCCGCTCCTAAACCCTGCCGCAACTCTTATAAATGTATTAACCCCTAAACCGCCGCTCCCGGACACCGCTGCCACCTACAGTATACCTAGTAACCCCTATCCTGCCCCCCCGACACCGTCGCGCTCTATAATAAAGTTATTAACCCCTATCCTGCTGATCCCGCACCTCTCCGCAACTAAATAAATAGTTTAACCCCTAAACCGCCGCTCCCTGAACCCGCCGCAACCTATATTAAACCTATTAACCCCTATCCTGCCCCCCCTACAGCGTCGCCACCTATAATAAATTTATTAACTCCTAATCTGCCCCCCCTACACCGTCGCCACCTATAATAAATGTATTAACCCCTAATCTGCCCCCCCTACAACGTCGCCACCTATAATAAATTTATTAACCCCTATCCTGCCCCCCACTACGCCGCCGCCACTGTAATAAAATTATTAACCCCTAAACCTAAGTCTAACCCTAACCCTAGCGCCCCCCTAACTTAAATATTAATTAAATAAATCTAAATAATATTTTTATTATTAACTACATTAATCCTATTTAAAACTGAATACTTACCTATAAAATAAACCCTAATATAGCTACAATATAAATAATAATTATATTCTAGCTATCTTAGGATTTATTTGTATTTTACAGGTACCTTTCAATTTATTTTAACTAGGTACAATAGCTATTAAATAGTTATTAACTATTTAATAGCTTACCTAGCTAAAATAAACAGAAATTTACGTGTAAAATAAATCCTAACCTAAGTTACAATTACACCTAACACTACACTATACTTTAATAAATTATTCCTATTTAAAAATAAATACTTACCTGTAAAATAAACCCTAATATAGCTACAATATAATTAATAATTATATTGTAGCTATCTTAGGATTTATATTTATTTTACAGGTAACTTTGTATTTATTTTAGCTAGTTAGAATAGTTATTAAATAGTTATTAACTATTTAATAACTACCTAGCTAAAAGAAATACAAAATTACCTGTAAAATAAATCCTAACCTAAGTTACAATTAAACCTAATACTACACTATCATTAAATTAATTAAATAAACTACCTACAAATAACTACAATTAAATACAATTACATAAACTAACTAAAGTACAAAAAATAAAAAAAGCTAAGTTACAAAAAATAAAAAAATAAGTTACAATCCAAAATTTTATAGGTGCACTCAATCTAAACTGCTTTTTACCCCTGAATCTGCTTACTTATGTTCAAGTTGTGATGTTCTACATATATAGTATAACTATTATAAGACACATATTGCATCCATTAGATTAACTTAAATATAGAAAGACAACTATCAAACAAAATAAATACAAACCTTAATTAATTTGCCATCATTCCTTTTTATATATTCTTTTTTATATAAAAAGTATATTGTTTAATTCCATACTTTATATATTGCAGTTTCTAACAAAAACAAACAACCTTTCCTCCATATGATGTGGGTATCATGTTTCACGTTTCAGATGGATTAGATCTACCACTTAGTTTCAATGGGTGATAAGTTAAAGTTCCTTTTATCATTATTGTTGACCTATTATTTAATGAAGTTCTCATTTATTAACCCCCCCAAACAATAGTAGTGAAATAGACAAAGTTCCCTACGTATATACTTACATCCTACCTTTGTATGTGTGACCCGTTCATTTTTCTCCCCTAAAAGCTATTGTCTACATTGTTACCATCTCGACCTGTATCAGTTTATCAGTGTATCACTAGCTAAATGCTTGGATGCTCTGTGTAACAGGCATGATACACCTCCGTATTTTATTTCAGCTGTAGTTTAACTGTAATACAAACACGGTATACTTGCGTGTTTGATTTCAGCTGAAATCTGATTGGACCATATGCATTGATGCCGGGGTACGGCGTGTATACTAACAAAATAACCTATCAGAGCGGAGATGTATATGCTCATACTAACGCCCCTTTGGACAGCTGATAGCTGTCACCGATATCTTTAACCCCTTTCTTATTAAATTTAAAGGTTTATCCTGTTCGATTCTAGTTGTTTACGATGGGAGCTTGTCTTATATTCCCTTCTCAAATATCATAAAGTGTGTATCTACTATACGCTAATCCGGCATCATACGTGATTCTGAAGTTTAACCCCTTTTGTGACTTAATCTAAATTCCAATGAGTTTTATTAGTGTGATACTTAATATAGGTTCTAATAAATTTTAATAGTGCAAAGTGTATCACCTGACTAATCAATAAATGGTTTGAAATATATCATCTAGCTAATCAATTAAATCCATCTACAAGTGATATATCCAAAGGGATTAATCCCTCTGGGTGTGTATATTTGCCTAATGGCACCATTTTCTGTTTAGCAATTCTTTTGTTCTTACAGTTCGGATGCTATTGTATAAAATTTTATATATGTATATAATAATCTTAGGTTCCTATGTATTAATGTAGATATTCTACATTAACTGTTTAAGGTATAAGGTGTGGTAAAAACTATAAAAGTGTTTATGGTATTATGTGTGGTATAACTATAAAAGTGATCTAGCTATTGTCAGGAACTTTCTATTGCCAATAAACAAGACTTATAAAATGATACCTACGATGTTTAATATTATTATTGCGATGTGAAATATGATATGACCTATAAATATGATCTGTGTGTATAAACTATATATATGTGATCTAACTGTAAATAAGTGTTTCCTACTACCAGTGCACTTGATCTAATTTGTATAAAAAATGTACATATATATATATATATATATATATATATATAAAGTATCCATCTTAGATAAATGTACTAAAATATAATAGATTAGAAATTGCTAGTGCTTATAAAAGACAATAAGTGTTAGTGTGAGAATAAGGTGATAGTGTAAAATTTAATAGTGTACCCTAAGTTAGGAGCTAAGTCCACAAAGAGGCCTCTTACGTCCAGAAGAGGGTCCGAAGTCTTCATCCTATCCGGCAAGAAGAGGTCCAGAAGAGGGTCCGAAGTCTTCATCCTATCCGGCAAGAAGAGGGCATTCGGACCGGTAGACATCTTCATCCAGACGGCATCTTCTATCTTCTTCCATCCGGCGCGGAGCGGGACCATCTTGAAGCAGCCGACGCGGATCCATCCTCTTCTAACGACGTCCTAAGTCCGAATGAAGGTTCCTTTAAGGGACGTCATCCAAGATGGCGTCCCTCGAATTCCGATTGACTGATAGGATTCTATCAGCCAATCGGAATTAAGGTAGGAAAAATCTGATTGGCTGATTGAATCAGCCAATCAGATTCAAGTTCAATCCGATTGGCTGATCCAATCAGCCAATCAGATTGAGCTCGCATTCTACTGGCTGATCGGAACATTGCGGCCACGATGATAGGATTCTATCAGCCAATCAGAATTAAGGTAGAAAAAATCTGATTGGCTGATTGAATCAGCCAATCAGATTCAAGTTCAATCCGACTGGCTGATCCTATCAGCCAATCGGAATTCAAGGGACCCCATCTTGGATGACGTCCCTTAAAGGAACCTTCATTCGGATTAGGACGTCGTTAGAAGAGGATGGATCCGCGTCGGCTGCTTCAAGATGGTCCCGCTCTGCGCCGGATGGAAGAAGATAGAAGATGCCGCCTGGATGAAGATGTCTACCGGTCCGGATGCCCTCTTCTTGCTGGATAGGATGAAGACTTCGGACCCTCTTCTGGACCTCTTCTTGCAGGATAGGATGAAGACTTCGGACCCTCTTCTGGACGGATCGGTGATACCCGGCATGGTGAAGATAAGGTAGGAAGATCTTCAGGGGCTTAGTGTTAGATTTTTTAAGGGTGTTTGGGTTAGATTAGGGGTATGTGGGTGGTGGGTTGTAATGTTGAGGGGGTATTGTATGTTTATTTAAATGCAAAAGAGCTGTTTTCTTTGGGGCATGCCCCGCAAAAGGCCCTTTTAAGGGCTGGTAAGGTAAAAGAGCTGTTAAATTTTTATTAGGGCATTTTTTTTATTTTGGGGGGCTTTGTTATTTTTTTAGGGTGCTTAGAGTAGGTGTAATTAGTTTAAAATTCTTGTAATCTTTTTTTATTTTTTGTAATTTAGTGTTTGTTTTTTTTGTAATTTAGTTTAGTTGATTTAATTGTAGATACTTGTAGATAGTTTATTTAATTAATTTATTGCTAGTGTAGTTTTAGGTTTAATTGTAACTTAGGTTAGGATTTATTTTACAGGTAATTTTGTAATTATTTTAACTAGGTAACTATTAAATAGTTATTAACTATTTAATAGCTATTGTACCTGGTTAAAATAAATACAAAGTTGCCTGTAAAATAAATATAAATCCTAAAATAGCTACAATATAATTATTAATTATATTGTAGCTATATTAGGGTTTATTTAACAGATAAGTATTTAGCTTTAAATAGGAATAATTTATTTAATAAGAATTATTTTATTTCGTTAGAATAAAATTATATTTAACTTAGGGGGTGTTAGTGTTAGGGTTAGACTTAGCTTTAGGTGTTAATACATTTATTATAGTAGCAGTGAGGTCCGGTCGGCAGATTAGGGGTTAATAATTGTAGGTAGGTAGCGGCGACGTTGGGGGGGCAGATTAGGGGGTAATAAATATTATGTAGGGGTCGGCGATGTTAGGGGCAGCAGATTAGGGGTACATAGGGATAATGTAGGTTGCGGCGGTGTGCAGATTAGGGGTTAAAAAAATTTAATAGAGTGGCGGCGATGTGGGGGGGCCTCGGTTTAGGGGTACATAGGTAGTTTATGGGTGTTAGTGTACTTTAGAGCACAGTAGTTAAGAGTTTTATGAACCGGCGTTAGCCCAGTAAGCTCTTAACTCCTGGCTTTTTTCTGCTGCTGGAGTCTTGTCGTTAGACAAAATGAGAAGTGATATACAACAATTGGAGGATTGGACAAACGACTGGGATCTAAAGTTTAACACAGCAAAGTGTAAAATAATGCATTTAGGGAAGAAAAATCCAAATGTTAATTACAGACTCAATGACACTTTACTGACTGTTACAGACGAGGAACAGGACTTGGGAATTATTATTTCAGATGATTTAAAACTTAGTAAACAATGTAGTAAGGCAGCGAGTAAGGCTAGCAGAATGCTTGGATGTATTGGTAGAGGTATTTGCAGCAGAAATAGTAAGGTTCTTATGCCACTTTATAGATCATTAGTTAGGCCTCATCTTGAGTATTGTGTGCAGTTCTGGAGGCCATATCTTCAGAAGGATATTAACAAACTTGAATCTGTGCAAAGGAGGGCTACCAAAATGGTACATGGTCTAAAAAATAAAACTTACCAGGATAGGCTCAATTACCTAAATATGTATAGCTTAGAGGAGAGAAGGGAAAGAGGTGATATGATAGCAACTTTCAAGTACATTAAAGGGTTTAGTAAAACTGAGGCTGTGGGTATTTTACATAAAATGGAAAATTCAAGAACAAGGGGTCATGAGCTCAAGCTAAAGGGTAGTAGATTCAGGAGTAATTTGAGGAAGCACTTCTTTACAGAAAGAGTGATTGATTTATGGAATAAACTTCCTCAAGAGGTAGTAGCAACAAACACTGTGGGGGACTTTAAAAATGCATGGGACAAGCATAGGGCTATCCTACGAACTAGATAAGTTTATACTGTTAGGTAAGGTGGGGCAGACTTGCTGGGCCTATGGCTCTTATCTGCCGTCAATATCTATGTTTCTATGTTTCTATTTCTAACGCTCACTTCAGCCAAGACTCTAAATCCCATTGAAAAGATAGGATACGCAATTGGCGTAGGGGGATCTGCGGTATGGAAAAGTTGCAGCTGGAAAGTGAGCGTTAGACCCTTTCCTGACGGAAAAAACCAGCGGCGGTAAAAAACAGCGTTAGGACCCCCTAATGCTGGTTTGGACGGCTAATGCAGAACTCTAAATCTAGGCGTTAATTAATTTAATGATAGTGTAGTGTTAGGTTTAATTATAACTGAGGTTAGGATTTATTTTACAGGTAATTTTGTAATTATTTTAACTAGGTAGCTATTAAATAGTAAATAACTATTTAATAGCTATTGTACCTAGTTAAAATAAATACAAAGTTGCCTGTAAAATAAATATAAATCCTAAAATAGCTACAATATAATTATTCGTTATATTGTAGCTATATTAGGGCTTATTTTACAGGTAAGTATTTCGTTTTAAATAGGAATACTTTATTTAATAAGAGTTAATTTATTTCGTTAGATTAAAATTATATTTAACTTAGGGGGTTGTTAGGGTTAGGGTTAGACTTAGCTTTAGGGGTTAATACATTTTTTATAGTAGCAGCGAGGTCCGGTCGGCAGATTAGGGGTTAATACTATTTATTATATGGTTTGCGAGGCGGGAGGGCGGCGAGGTCCGGTCAGCAGATTAGGGGTTAATAAGTGTAGGTAAGGTAGCGGCAATGTTGGGGGGGGCAGATTAGGGGTTAATAAATATTATGTAGGTGTCGGCAATGTAAGGGGCAGCAGACTAGGGGTTCATAGGGATAATGTAGGTGGCGGCAATGTGCGGTCTGCAGATTAGGGGTTAAAAAAAATTATTATAGTGGCGGCGATGTGGGGGGGCCTCGGTTTAGGGGTACATAGGTAGTTTATGGGTGTTAGTGTACTTTAGAGCACAGTAGTTAAGAGCTTTATGAACCGGCGTTAGCCCAGAAAGCTCTTAACTACTGACTTTTTTCTGCGGGTGGAGTCTTGTCGGTAGAGGGTTTACCGCTCACTTCAGCCAAGACTCTAAATACCGGCGTTACGAAGATCCCATTGAAAAGATAGGATACGCAATTGGCGTAAGGGGATCTGCGGTATGGAAAAGTCACGGATTGAAAGTGAGCGTTAGACCCTTTCCTGGTTGACTCTAAATACCAGCGGGCGGTAAAAAGCAGCATTTGGACCCCTTAACGTTGCTTTTGACGGCTAACGCCAAACTCTAAATCTAGGCGCTTGTTAGTTATATATGAATGGTGCTAGCAAAATAACAATACCTTATAACAAAGCAGCTAAAAAGGAGGACAAAGTATGTTTTTTATATATAGGAATATATGGCATTATAACAATTCATAGATCTACCATAAAGATATAAATTCTTAATCTACAAAGAAAAATTACCCTTTTCTTCTAGTAATCTTAAAAAGGTGAATATTTGTCATGTTGTACAACTAAGAAAGAAGTATGTATGTGATGTTGTGTAAATATGCTAAAAATGAATCTGCTTAAGTTTGTACCTTTATAATAAAAGTTAAAATTCACAATAATACTGGAACCTAACTTAAATACATATTATTCAATAAATAGACTAATATCCCATTCCTTATTTAAGGTTCTCTAGTGTTAAGTGTCAGAATCCAAAATAACTCTTTTCTCATAAGGATCTTATTTTTATTGCCACCTCTAGGTGGTCTAATTACTACATCAATTACTTTTACATTCAAATTAGATAAATGAGTAAGATGATGGCAATTAAAATGCCTTGCTATGGACGAATCTTTGGAATAATTCTTGACGTCCCTTTTGTGCTCCCCAACTCTTGTTCTCAATGAGTGTGAGGTTTGACCTACGTATTGAATCTTGCAAAGGTTGCACTCTAAGAGATAAACCACAAAAGTGGTAGCACAATTAGCATATACATTCCTTGAATGAGAGCTGCTAAATGTATCACCTCTTGAAACATTTTCACAAGTGCCACAGTTAAAGGCTAAACATTGAAAGGTTCCTTTCTTATTAAGCCATGTCTTTGGTCTTTTTTTGTCGATAGAACCAACCATACTCGGGGCTAGCTTATTGCCCAAAGTGGGCGCTTTCCTGGGGACAAATTTCATATGTTCTACATAATTGGAAAGTATATCATCACCTTTAAGGTAAATAAGATTGCGCTTAATAATGTTGCAAATATCTCCATATTGAGATGAATATTCAGTGGAAAACATAACGGAATCACTGGTAAAACTGCCTGTTCTCTTAGTAGCTTTCTTCTTAAGACTATCCAAGGGTTTGTCTATTACATCCTTTAATGCATTAGCCAATAAGCCAGAATCATATCCCGTGTCAATAACCTCTCTGTAAGTAGATCTGCCTGTCTTCTAAATAAATCATCTGAAGAAGCATTTCTTTTAAGTCTTAGGTATTGGCTCTTCGGTATGGCCTTAATCAAATGTCTTGGATGACACGATCTTGCGTGTAAGATCGTGTTTCCAGCTGATGGTTTTCGAAAAGTATCTGTCATGATAGTATCATGACGTCCTGATAAGCTAAGGTCCAAAAATTGGACCTCTTGTTTGTTCACCATTCCTGTAAATCTTAAATTCAAATCATTATGATTTACATAAGTCAGGAAATCATCAAATACAAAGTCGCCCTTAAATATGAAGATCAGGTCGTCTATGTACCTCATGTAAAACTGTATAGACTCCTTGAAGGGATTGACAGCACTGTAAATGAAGTTGAGCTCCCACCATCCCATAAATAAATTGGCAAAAGAGGGGGCAAATTTTGCCCCCATTGCCATACCACGTGTTTGTAAGTAATAATTATAGTCAAACATAAAGAAATTATGGGACAGTAGGAACTCAACACATTCACAAATAAATTCTCTATACTCTGCTGAAAAATCAGTTTTGTGCTGTAGAAAAAAGTCAATTGTTCTAACTCCCAAGTTATGAGGGATGTTAGAGTATAAAGAAACAACATCAACCACCACCCACTCAAACTCATGAGACCAACCAGTGCTACTCAACAAGGTAATAAGATGTCCTGAGTCCCTCAAATAGCTGCTCAGGCCTTGAACTAAAGATTGTAGAATAGAGTCAACCCACTCCGACAATGGCTCAAATAGTGAGCCTATCCCAGATATAATTGGGCGGCCGGGTGGGTTGACCATACTCTTATGAGTTTTAGGTAGGTGGTGGAAGATAGGTGTGATGGGATGTGAAGGAATTAAAAAATCTTTCTCATTAGATGTAAAGATGCCCAGATTTACTGCTTCATCTAACAACTTTTCAAGTTTTCGTCTGAAAGTATTAATTGGTTTACACCATCACTGTTACACCATCACTGAGCTGTTTCTTAGCTTCATTGATGTAATCGACTTTGTTTAAAACCACGACATTGCCACCTTTGTCCGAAGACCTGATGACAATGTCGTGGTTTTCACTCAACTGTTTTAAGGCTTGTCTCTCTTTAACAGAAAGATTATTAAACTTTTTCTTATCACCAGATATCTTTACATCAACATTTAATTTTTTTTTTTTTTTTTTATAAATTTTTTATTGAGGTTATAGGGATAATACAACAAATGCGAGATACCATAAAACAGAGATATCTGATTAAATAACAAACAGATTTATATTGGATAAGTTAGGTGTGATGCATTAAAGCTGTATGGTTAGTTTTCTGAAACCTCTTTTATATAATATGTATTAGGATGAGCTGAGATGAAATCCTCCATGAAAACAAAGGTTACTTTTGAACCCGACTAAGCTAATGAGCACTGAGGGAGGAAATTAGTATTATGAATGGTCACTTTTGGACCTGGTATTGGGAAAAAGAAGATGGGAAAGATCAGCTGACCAGAGCTGCTTGAAAGGGGTGAAGAAGGGGGAGAGAAGAAAAGGTGAGGAGAAGGAGAGATCAGAGGAAGTGGGGGAGAAGGTAGGGGGGGGAAGGAGAATTGGCCCCTGTTAGCCACGTATATTATCTGGGGTTGAGCGACAGAAAGAGCAGGGGGTTATTAGGACTCAGTAAATACAGATAGTCTACAGGGTGATGGATCGGACTAAGGCTAGGTCTAGAAACATCTGAGACATACGTTCCAAGCTAAATTAGTGGCTATGCAGAACATAAATTAAATACATAATGCAAAAAAAAATAAAAAAAAATACATCTACATAAATTATGAAGTTAATAGCTAATGAACATACATAACAATTGAGATTCTCTGAAAGACACTTACTCATATCAGTACTTGGAGACGGAAATGCATCTATGCAGTTACAGTACTATACCATGAGGAGATTAAATGGTGTATCTGTGAGATCAGCTACTAAATACCCAGGTCATCCCCAGGTTGGGAGCTATGTATACATGCTAGTAGTTCTTTCAAGTAGTTGATATGTCTCCCATAACCGTAAGGAAATGCGGCTAAGTTAATGTAAATATATGACTTTGTAATACCCTAATATGTGAGTAGGTGAGTAGGGGATCTGTATATTATGAAACTAACTACTGGGCTGAAAAGAGTAAGTGGCCCCATGTCATGTGAGATCTCACATAGGAGGGAAAGTGTTATAACAAAAAAAAAAAGACATATATTTATATATGAGTATATATGAGTGAATGGAGTTAGAGTCATTCAGTTCGCTATCACAATGCAGTAAACTCACATCTAGATATATTCAGTGCATGAGGCAAACACTTGAAAGCAATTACAAGTCATATTAGGCTCCTAAAAATGGTGGAGAGGTCTCTGATATAGGGTGCTCCTGGGGCTTGCAATAAGTTGACACCAGAATCTATAGTCCCGGACAAGTTGATAGCTGCTTCTGATCAAGAGTGTTAGAGATATACAGAAGGCAGACTAACTATTACGGGAGATCAGCCAATGCCTCTTCTGAAGCTAGGGAGCGTAGGAGCGGCATTGAAAATAGAGAGGCAAGGGAAGTTGCGGCGCCGGGAGTGAGGTGCGGGAGTAAGGCGATCAAAGTCTCTAGTCACCGGTCGAGTGGTTGCAGGAGATCTCGGTAGCCGGGGGTAAAGCTTGCCTTCCGCCATCCGCAGAGCTGTTGGTCGTTCCGACTTGAGCAGGCTATCATCTTCAAGTGTATCATGTGTTTCTTTAGGCAGAGGTGGTGCTTCATGTAGAGCTGCGGTGGGAGCTACCGTATGCTCAAGCTGAGTCGGGACCTGAGGAGTAGCGTAAGGGACACAGCTCAGTAATACTGTCCCGGTTTCCTCTTGGCTAGTGTCGCTACATGCAGGCTCTGTGCGAATTGAATAAAGTAATTCCCCAAAACACACATCCATTTTGTGTTCAAAAGCCTTGAGATTATCCATGATGAGTGTGTGGAAGGGGTGCTCTGCCATGTTAGAGAAGATATCAGGGCTTTAGTACACTACTTTCATAGAGGTGATAGCAGCGTGGCTGAGTAGCCAAGATGGCGCCTTCCTCCTTTGCTGTGGTGATCTCTGCAGACTTAAGGTGTACCGCTGAGCCAAAGCCTTAGTCCATCCTGGTTGCAGAGGATACTCTGCTGCTTAGTCCATTGCTGATCAATGAAGAAGTTGCCTGCTCCGAGCGGTCAAGATAAAAGATATATCTAGGGAAAATAGCCGCAGCTCATGTATAGTGCGACCGCTCAGGAGCAGGGCTAGCTCCTCCCCCCTCAACATTTAATTTTAATATTTCTTGTTCAACCTTCTTCTGAAACAAGTTAATATGTAAACCCCTAGATTGAATAGGGTAAAAATCTGATGATGATTTTTTAGGTCTCTGGATATTAGCATCATCCAGTCGTCCATCACCCTGATCCAAATCCCTCAAGACTTCTAGGGCGACAATATCGTCAAAACCCAAAATGGAAGCAGGATATACATTATCTGCTTCAACATAATGAGTAATCTGATTTTGATTAGAAAGGATACTATCTGATTCATGAAAAAACCTTTTAAGAGCTAATTTTCGAACACATTTATTTATGTCCAATAGAGTGGAAAAAACTGAGAATGAATTTGTCTGCAAGTAACGTTTATATTATGAGTATCGCTTATATCATGAGTATTCTTATCTTTTAAAGCCACTTTTGCTTCTTTTGTCAGTTCATTATCATTGTCAAAGATCATTCATGTTTGCCGTGTATTGTGATTCTATTTGTAATCCTTTCACATGTAATCTTAGTATCCCCTTACTCACCTGTTCCTATATTTTCTCTGTATTGTGATTGGTGGGACGGGGTATAAACTTACCTGGTTCTCACTTACCTATTATCCTATGACTAAGTGCCACGCGGCACGAAACGGGTAAGGACATGCCCCCTTCTGCCTCTCTCTGTGTTGGTATGTCTGTGTAGCGACTGAAAACATGGAATAAACCTCCGACTTTGTTTTTCTAATACCAAGTGTGCCGCCTCCTTCTTTCTTCGTGACTTGCTGGATTGACTTTTCCATTTTTCGGTGAGCACCTCTCTAACTCCAGCTATTTGTGAAGACTCTGTGTTCAATTTGGGTTCGCCGCTGTTCGTGGAGACTGCTTTGGAGCCGCGCTGCCTTCTTTCTCTTTCTGTTAATAAATGTAGGTAGGTTGCAGCGACATTGGGGGAGGCAGAGTAGGGGTTAATAAATATAATGTAGGTGTCGGCGATGTTGGGGTGGCAGATTAGGGGTCCATAAGTAAAATGTAGGTGGCGGCGATGTCGGGGGCGGCAGATTAGGGGTTAATAAGTGTAATATTAGGGGTGTTTAGATTCGGGGTTCATGTTAGGGTGTTAGGTGTAGACATAACTTTTATTTCCCCATAGGAATCAATGGGGCTGAGTTAGAAGCTGAACGCTGCCTTTTTGCAGGTGTTAGGTTTTTTTTCGGCCGGCTCTCCCCAATTGATTCCTATGAGGAAATCGTGCACGAGCACGTTTTATCAGCTAACCGCTAACGTAAGCAGAGCTGGTATTGAGGTGAGATGTGGAGCAAAATTTTGCTCTTCGCTCACTTTTTTGCGGCTAATGCCGGGTTTCTAAAAACCTGTAATACCAGCGCTGTCTGTAAGTGAGCGGTGAGCATAAACTGCCCGTTAGCACCGCACCTCTGTTAACGCAAAACTCGTAATCTAGGTGTATATTTTTTTTCATTACAAGAGCTTTCAGGGGATGCCAGTTTCAACTAGCTATTTATTTACAGAATTAAAACAATTATTGTAAAATTGCAATAAAAAATTATTAATTATAACATTACACAAAAACATGTAGTTTTCTAACTTTAGAAACCATTCTCAAAAGACCCAATCTGTGTATATATATTTTTTATTGGTCTTGATCTGCAACTATGTATATCTAAAATGATGACTTGGGTAACTCTTATTTGGTATACCAGAACTGCCTGAATTCTCAAAATTGACCAAAAATAAATATATTTACAGTCATTACCAAAAATATTGGCACCCCTGCATTACTGGCAGATAATGCACCACTTCACCCAGAAAATTGTTGCATTTACAAATGTTTAGACATTCTCATGTTTATTTCTTTTGTTTGTATCGGTGTGCCACAATAAAAGTGGAGAAAAAAAGCCAAATGTGACACATTTCATGCAAAACTCCATAAATGGATTGGACACAGGTGAAGACCGCTGCAGCTGATGAAGACCAGCACTCCACACCTCCGGGAAGAAGATAGAAGATTGTGCCACCCTGGAAGAAGATCTTCGCCACCTGGATGAAGACTTTGCAACCTCCTGGAAGAAGACGGATGCCCGGACATTTTTTTTTAGATTAAGGCATATTTATTTTTTAATGGGCAGCAAAAGAGCTGATTGCCCTTTTAAAGGCAATGCCGATACAAATGGGTAGATTACATTTTTTGTAATAGGTTTTATTTTTTGGGGGGTTGGGTGGGTGTTTTTACTCTTAGGGGTTAATTTGTATTCTTTTACGTAAAAGAGCTAATTTCTTAACGGCAATGCCTTACAAAAGGCCCTTTTAAGAGCTATTGGTAGTTTAGTGTTAGATTAGGGGGTGTTTTTATTTTGGGGTGGCTTTTTTGTGTTATTGGGGTATTAGATTAGGTTTAAAAAAATATTTTGGATAATGTTTATTTTTTTCTGTAATTTTAGATTTTTTTCTTTTTTGTAAAATTAGATTTTTTTATTTTAATTTAATCTTAGTTTTTATGTAACGTTAGGATTTGTTATTTTAATTTCAAGTTAGGATTTTTTTATTTTGGTAATTTATAATTAATTTATTAGTAAAATAGACTTTTTTATTGTATGTAATTGTGGTTAACTTAGGGGGTGTTCTGTTATTTGGTTTAGTGATTAGTTTAATACTTTGCATTATGGGGGGTGGCAGTTTAGGGGTTAATAGGTTAATTAGGTAGATTGCGTTGTGGGGGTTGGCGGATTAGGGGTTAATAGTTAAATAAGATACTTTCGCCTAGATTTAGAGTTCTGCGTCAGCCGTCAAAAGCAGCGTTACGGGGTCCTAATGCTGCTTTTGGCCGCCCGCTGGTATTTAGAGTCAGCCAGGAAAGGGTCTAACGCTCACTTCCCTGCCGCGATTCCAGGCTACCGCAGATCCCCTTACGCCAATTGCATATCCTATCTTTTCAATGGGATCTGCCTAACGCTGGTATTTGGAGTCTTGGGAGAAGTGAGTGGTAGACCCTCTACCGACAAGACTCCTAACGCCAAAAACAGTTAAGAGCTTTATGGGCTACCGCCGGAATATAAAGCTCTTAACTACTGTGCTCTAAAGTACACTAACACCCATAAACTACCTATGTACCCCTAAACCGAGGCCCCCCACATCGCCCCCACTCTAATAAAAAAATTTAACCCCTAATCTGCCGACCGGACACCGCCGCCACCTACATTATCCCTATGAACCCTTAATCTGCTGCCCCTAACATCGCCGACCCCTATATTATATTTATTAATCCCTGATCTGCCCCCCCCAACGTCGCCACAACCTAACTACAATTATTAACCCCTAATTTGCCGACCGGACCTCGCCGCCACTATAATAAATGTATTAACCCCTAAACCGCTGCACACCCGCCTCGCAAACACTATAATAAAGAGTATTAACCCCTAATCTGCCCTCCCTAACATCGCCGCCACCTACCTACAATTATTAACCCCTAATCTCCTGCCCGCACCGGCGCCGCTACTATAGTAAAGTTATTAAACCCTAAACCTAACTCTAACCCTAACCCTAACACCCCCTAACATAAATATAATTTATATTAAACGAAATAATATTCCTATAATTAACTAAATTATTCCTATTTAAAACTAAATACTTACCTATCAAATAAACCCTAATATAGCTACAATATAATTAATAATTACATTGTAGCTATTTTAGGATTTATATTTATTTTACAAGCAACTTTGTATTTATTTTAACTAGGTACAATAGCTATTAAATAGTTAATAACGATTTAATAGCTACCTAGTTAAAATAATTACAAAATTACCTGTAAAATAAATCCTAACCTAAGTTACAATTAAACCTAACACTAAACTATCATTAAATTAATTAAATAAATTACCTACAATTAGCTAAAATAAAATACAATAAAATAAACTATTCTATAATACAAAAAAACCCCCACTAAATTACAAAAAATAAAAAAGAATTACAAGCAGTTTAAACTAATTACACCTAATCTAAGCCCCCTAATAAAATAAAAAAGCCCAACAAAATAAAAAATTCCCTACCCTATTCTAAAATACAAAAGTAATCAGCTCTTTTACCAGCCCTTAAAAGGGCTTTTTGCGGGGCCTTGCCTCAAAGTAATCCGCTTTTTTGCATGAAAATAAAAATACAACCCCCCCAACATTACAACCCACCACCCACACACCCCTACTCTAACCCACCCAAACCCCCCTTAAAAAACCTATCACTAACCCCCTGAAGATCTCCCTACCTTGAGTCGTTTTCACCCAGCCGAGCTGAATTCTTCATCCAAGCGGAGCAAGAAGATGTCCTCCATTCGGTAGAAGTCTTGATCCAAGCGGCAAAGAAGAGGTCTTCCATCCGGGCAATGTCTTCTTCAAAGCGGCATCTTCTATCTTCTTTCTTCCGGATCCATCTTCATCCCGCCGATGCGGAACATCCTCCTTCCCCGACGGACTAACGATGAATGAAGGTTCCTTTAAGGGACGTCATCCAAGATGGTGTCCCTTCAATTCCGATTGGCTGATAGAATTCTATCAGCCAATCGGAATTAAGGTATAAAAAATCTGATTGGCTGATGCAATCAGCCAATCAGATTGAAGTTCAAACCGATTGGATGATCCAATCAGCCAATCGTATTGAACTCGCATTCTATTGGCTGATCGGAACAGTTAATAATTGTAGGTAGGTGGCGGCGATGTTAGGGAGGGCAGATTACGGGTTAATACTATTTATTCTAGTGTTTGCGAGGCGGGAGTGTGGCGGTTTAGGGGTTAATACATTTATTATAGTGGCGTCGAGGTCCGGTTGGCAGATTAGGGGTTAATAAGTGTAGTTAGGTAGCAGCGATGTTGGGGGGGGGGCAGATTAGGGGTTAATAAATATAATATAGGGGTCGGCGATGTTAGGGGCAGCAGATTAGGGGTTCATAAGTATAATGTAGGTTGCGGCGGTGTCCGGAGCGGCAGATTAGGGGTTAATAGTATAATGTAGGTGTCAGCGATAGCGGGGGCGGCAGATTAGAGGTTAATAAGTGTAAGGTTAGGGATGTTTAGACTCGGGGTACATGTTAGGGTGTTAGGTGCAGGACTTAGAAAGTGTTTCCCCATAGGAAAAAATGGGGCTGCGTTAGGAGCTGAACGCTGCTTTTGTGCAGGTGTTAGGTTTTTTTAAGCCAAAAATGCCCCATTGTTTCCTATGGTATATCGTGTACGAGCACGTTTTGCCATCTTACCACTACCGTAAGCAACTCTGGTATTGAGGGTTGAAGTGGAGCTAAGTTAGGCTTAACGCACCCTTTTTTGAGCCTAACGCAGCCCCTCAGACAACTCTAAATACCAGCGTTGTTGGAAGGGTGCGTTGGCAAAAAAAGCAGCGTTAGCTACGCAGCTTTTTACCGGCAAAACTCTAAATCTAGCCATTTGTGTTTTGGGTGGGTGGGGGATTATGTGTTAATAACTTTCGCCTAGATTACGAGTCTTGTGTTAGCCTTACAAAGCAGGGTTGAGAGGTCCTAACGCTGCTTTTTTAACGCCTGCTGGTATTACGAGCCTTGCAGGTACAGGTGTACCACTCACTTTTTTGGCCAGACTCAAAAATACCGCAAATCCACTTACGTCAATTGCGTATCCTATTTTTTCAATGGGATTTGCCTAATGCCGGTATTAAGAGTCTGACAAAAATTGAGCGGTAGACCCTCTCCTGTCAAGTCAGTAGTTAAGAGTTTTATGGGCTAACGCCGTAATATAAAACTAAAGTGCTAAAAAGTACACTTACACCCATAAACTACCTATTAACCCCTAAACCGACGCACCCCCCACATCGCAAACACTAAAATAAAATTTTTAACCCCTAATCTGCTGAACCGGACATTGCCGCCACTATAATGAATATATTAACCTCTAAACTGCCGCACTCCCGCCTCACAAACACTAGTTAAATTTTATTAACCCCTAATCTGCCATCCCTAACATCGCCGACACCTACCTACATTTATTAACCCCTAATCTGCCGCCCCCAACGTCGCCGCAACTATATTAAATGTATTAACCCCTAAATCTAAGTCTAACCCTAACCCTAACACCCCCTAACTTAAATATAATTTAAATAAATCTAAAGAAAATTACTACAATTAACTAAATTATTCCTATTTAAAACTAAATACTTACCTATAAAATAAACCTTAAGCTAGCTACAATATAACTAATAATTACATTGTATCTAGTTTAGGGTTTATTTTTGTTTTACAGGCAAGTTTGTATTTATTTTAACTGGGTACAATAGTTATTAAATAGTTATTAACTATTTAATAGTGATGTCGCGAACAGTTCGCCGGAGAACAGTTTACGGCGAACATAGCTTGTTCACGTTCGCCGCGGCGGGTGAACATATGCGATGTTCGATCCGCCCCCTATTCATCATCATTGAGTAAACTTTGACCCTGTATCTCTCAGTCTGCAGACACATTTCAGCCAATAAGCAGCAGACACTCCCTCCCAGACCCTCCCAGCTCCTGGGCAGCAGCCATTTTAGATTCATTCTGATCCTGCATTCTTAGTGAGAGGAAGGATAGTGCTGCTGCTGCTGCTGCTGATTTTATAGGGAAATTGATAGCTAGGCTAGTGTATTAAGTGTCTACTACAGTCCTGAAGGACTCATCTGATCTCTGCTGTAAGGACAGCACCCCAAAAAGTCCTTTTTAGGGCTAGAACATCAGTCTTTTTTTTCTTCTTCTTTGTAATCTAATTGCATTTGCCTGCCTGTCAGCATGTGTCAGGCTCACAGCATATACTGTGCCTACTTGCTCAGTGCCACCACTCATATCTGGTGTAACATTAGTGTAAATTTAAAAAAAAAAAACTTTTACATCAGTCTGCTAGTGTAATCTAATTTCAGTTGCCAGCAGGCCAGCCTGCCACTGCCAGCCTGTGTGTCAGGCTCACAGCATATACTGTGCCTACTTGCTCAGTGCCACCACCAGTCATATCTGGTGTAACAGTAGTGTAAATTTTTTTAAAAAAACTTTTACATCAGTCTGCTAGTGTAATCTAATTTCAGTTGCCAGGCCATCCTGCCACTGCCAGCCTGTGTGTTAGGCTCACAGCATATACTGTGCCTACTTGCTCAGTGCCCCCCACCACCAGTCATATCTGGTGTAACAGTAGTGTAAATTTAAAAAAAAAAACTTTTACATCAGTCTGCTAGTGTAATCTAATAGCAGTTGCCTGCCTGCCACTGCCAGCCTGTGTGTCTGGCTCACAGCATATACTATGCCTACTTGCTCAGTGCCACCACTCATATCTGGTGTAACATTAGTGTAAATTTTTAAAAAAAAACTTTTACATCAGTCTGCTAGTGTAATCTAATTTCAGTTGCCAGCAGGCCAGCCTGCCACTGCCAGCCTGTGTGTCAGGCTCACAGCATATACTGTGCCTACTTGCTCAGTGCCACCATCAGTCATATCTGGTGTAACAGTAGTGTACATTTTTTAAAAAAATTTGTTTACATCAGTCTGCTAGTGTAATCTAATAGCAGTTGCCTGCCTGCCACTACCAGCCTGTGTGTCAGGCTCAAAGCATATACTGTGCCTACTTGCTCAGTGCCACCACTCATATCTGGTGTAACATTAGTGTAAATTTAACAAAAAAAAAAACTTTTACATCAGTCTGCTAGTGTAATCTAATTTCAGTTGCCAGGCCATCCTGTCACTGCCAGCCTGTGTGTCAGGCTCACAGCATATACTGTGCCTACTTGCTCAGTGCCACCCACCACCAGTCATATCTGGTGTAACAGTAGTGTAATTTGTTTTAAAAAAAAACTTTTACATCAGTCTGCTAGTGTAATCTAATAGCAGTTACCTGCCTGCCACTGCCAGCCTGTGTGTCAGGCTCACAGCATATACTGTGCCTACTTGCTCAGTGCCACCACCAGTCATATCTGGTGTAACAGTAGTGTACATTTAAAAAAAAAAAACATTTACATCAGTCTGCTAGTGTAATCTAATAGCAGTTGCCTGCCTGCCTGCCACTGCCAGCCTATGTGTCTGGCTCACAGCATATACTGTGCCTACTTGCTCAGTGCCACCACTCATATCTGGTGTAACATTAGTGTAAATTTTTTTTAAAAAACTTTTACATCAGTCTGCTAGTGTAATCTAATTTCAGTTGCCAGGCCAGCCTGCCACTGCCAGCTGGTGTGTCAGGCTCACAGAATATACTGTGCCTACTTGCTCAGTGCCACCACTAGTCATATCTGGTTCTGGTGTAACAGTAGTGTAAATTAAAAAAAAAAAAACTTTTACATCAGTCTGCTAGTGTAATCTAATAGCAGTTGACAGCCTGCCACTGCCAGCCTGTGTGTCAGGCTCACAGCATATACTGTGCTTACTTGCTCAGTGCCACCAGTCATATCTGGGGTAACATTAGTGTAAATTAAAAAAAAAAACTTTTACATCAGTCTGCTAGTGTAATCTAATTTCAGTTGCCAGCAGGCCAGCCTGCCACTGCCAGCCTGTGTGTCAGGCTCACAGCATATACTGTGCCTACTTGCTCAGTGCCACCACCAGTCATATCTGGTGTAACATTAGTGTAATTTTTTTTTAAAAAAAAAACTTTTACATCAGTCTGCTAGTGTAATCTAATTTCAGTTGCCAGGCCAGCCTGCCACTGCCAGCCTGTGTGTCAGGCTCTCAGCATATACTGTGCCTACTTGCTCAGTGCCACCACTAGTCATATCTTGTGTAACAGTAGTGTAATTTTTTTTAAAAAAACTTTTACATCAGTCTGCTAGTGTAATCTAATAGCAGTTGCCTGCCTGCCTGCCACTGCCAGCCTGTGTGTCAGGCTCACAGCATATACTGTGCCTACTTGCTCAGTGCCACTACTCATATCTGGTGTAACATTAGTGTAAATTAAAAAAAAAAAAAACTTTTACATCAGTCTGCTAGTGTAATCTAATTTCAGTTGCCAGGCCATCCTGTCACTGCCAGCCTGTGCGTCAGACTCACAGCATATGCTGTGCCTACTTGCTCAGTGCCACCCACCACCAGTCATATCTGGTGTAACAGTAGTGTAATTTGTTTTAAAAAAAAACTTTTACATCAGTCTGCTAGTGTAATCTAATAGCAGTTGCCTGCCTGCCTGCCACTGCCAGCCTGTGTGTCTGGCTCACAGCATATACTGTGCCTACTTGCTCAGTGCCACCACTCATATCTGGTGTAACATTAGTGTAAAAAAAATTTTAAAAAAACTTTTACATCAGTCTGCTAGTGTAATCTAATTTCAGTTACCAGGCCAGCCTGCCACTGCCAGCTGGTGTGTCAGGCTCACAGCATATACTGTGCCTACTTGCTCAGTGCCACCACCAGTCATATCTGGTTCTGGTGTAACAGTAGGGTAAATTTTTTAAAAAAAAACTTTTACATCAGTCTGCTAGTGTAATCTAATAGCATTTGCCAGCCTGCCACTGCAAGCCTGTGTGTCAGGCTCACAGCATATACTGTGCTTACTTGCTCAGTGCCACCACTCATATCTGGTGTAACATTAGTGTAAATTTAAAAAAAAAAACTTTTACATCAGTCTGCTAGTGTAATCTAATTTCAGTTGCCAGCAGGCCAGCCTGCCACTGCCAGCCTGTGTGTCAGGCTCACAGCATATACTGTGCCTACTTGCTCAGTGCCACCACCAGTCTTATCTGTTGTAACAGTAGTGTAAATTTTTTTTAAAAAAACTTTTATATCAGTCTGCTAGTGTAATCTAATAGCAGTTGCCAGCCTGCCACTGCCAGCGTGTGTGTCAGGCTCACAGCGTATACTGTGCCCACTTGCCCAGTGCCACCACTCATATCTTGTTTAATAGTAGTGTAAGTGTACATTTAAAAATAAAAAAAATATTTTGACTGTGAAACATCAGTCTGCTTTTTTGTGTCAGGCTCACAGCGTATACTGTGCCCACTTGTCCAGTTCCACCACTCACATTATCTTGTTTAATAATAGTAGTGTAAGTGTACATTTTAAAAATAAAAAAACTATTTTGACTTTGAAACATCAGTCTGCTTTTTTGTGTCAGGCTCACAGCATATACTGTGCCCACTTGCCCAGTGCCACCACTCATATTATCTTGTTTAATAGTACTGCACTGTCAGTGTACATTTAAAAAAAAAAAATTTTTGACTGTGAAACATCAGTCTGTTTTTATGTGTCAGGCTCACAGCGTATACTGTGCCCACTCACAGTAGCTTGCACGCATAGTAACACTAATTGAAAAAAAAATGACAGGCAGAGGCAGGCCGACCCGCAGGGGCCATCGTGGTCATGGTGCTGTGATTCCATTTGGCCATAGAATAATGCCCAGTGTTAGGCCACGTACCATGAACACGAAAAGTTCTGATGAAATAGTTGACTTTATAACACAGGACACCCAAACTTCTACAGCTTCCGCTCATAACCTTGACACACTATCCTCCTCCTCTAGCTTAGCTTCAGGCACCTCTCAACTTACCACTCGTCCAACTGCCGTCACCACCGACACTAGTACCACAGCCGCCTCACTTGATCTGTCAGAGGAGTTATGTACACCTCAGTGTGAAGAAATGAGTGATGCGCAACCATCATTGACAGAGGATGTAGATAACTGTGATATGTCTCAGTCAGGCAGCATTACAGACATGGACGACGCACGGTGTGATGATGATGATGATGTTGTACCCGCCGTAGCTTCCGTTGTTGAGTTGTCAGATACAAGTGAAGGGGTTGATGATGATGATGCGTCCATGGATGTCACGTGGGCGCCCGGTAGAAGAGAAGAAGAACAGGGGGAAAGTTCAGATGGGGAGACAGTGAGGAGCAGGAGGAGGATATGAGTTGGAAGCAGGTTGAGGTCGTCGCAAGGAGCTAGTGGCACAGTCAGACAGCATGCATCGGCACCCGGGGTCAGCCAGACAGCACGCCAATCAACACATGCTGTTTCCACCACCGGAATGCCGTCATCACAGAGCTCAGCAGTGTGGATTTTTTTTTATGTGTCTAACTCTGACAACAGCAATGCCATTTGCAACCTGTGCCAAAAGAATCGGTGGGAAGTCCAACACCCACCTAGGTACAACTGCTTTGCAAAGGCACATGATCTCACATCACAAACGCCTATGGGATGAATACATGAGGACAAGCAGCACACAAACTCAAAGCCGCCATCCTCCTCCTGGTCCAGCATCTTCAGCCACGTCAACCACTGCTTTGCTCCTTGCCCCCTCTCAACCATCCGCCAATCCGTCTCTCTTCCGGAGCAGTTCCTGCTCATCTGCCCACAGTCAGGTGTCTGTCAAGGACATGTTTGAGAGTAAGAAGCCAATGTCACCAAGTCACCCCCTTGCCCGGCATCTGACAGCTGGCTTGTCTGAACTCTTATCCCGCCAGCTTTTACCATACAAGCTGGTGGAGTCTGAGGCGTTCAAATAATTTGTAGCTATTGGGACACCGCAGTGGAAGGTACCCGGCCGAAATTTCTTTGCACAAAAGGCAATCCCCAACCTGTACTTGATTGTGCGAAAGGAAGTAATGGCATGTCTGGCACACAGTGTTGGGGCAAGGGTCCATCTGACCACTGATAGCTGGTCTGCAAAGCATGGTCAGGGCAGGTATATCACCTACACTGCGGATTGGGTAAACCTGCTGATGGCTGCCAAGCATGGAATGCCTGGCTCTGCAGAGGATGAGTTGGTGACACCGCCATGACTTGCAGGCAGGCCTGCTGCCACCTTCTCTACTCCTCCTACTCCATCCTCTTTTATAACCTCCTCAGCTGAGTCCTCTTCTGCTGCTGCGTTTTGCTCCACATCAACGGCATCCCCCAGCTCCCCAGGTACTATTCCACATCCCGGATACGGCAGTGTCATGCCGTCTTGGGGTTGACTTGCCTGAAAGCAGAGAGTCACACCACAGCAGCACTCCTGTCCGCTCTGAACGCACAGGTGGATCAGTGGCTGACTCCGCACCAACTGGAGATCGGCAAAGTGGTTTCTGACAACGGAAGTAATTTGGTGGCGGCATTGAAATTGGGCAAGTTGACACATGTGCCGTGCATGGCACATGTGTGTAATCTGATTGTACAACGCTTTGTGCATAAGTACCCAGGCTTACAGGACGTCCTGAAGCAGGCCAGGAAGTTGTGTGGCCATTTCAGGCATTCCTACACGGACATGGCGCACTTGTCAGATATCCAGCGGCGAAACAACCTGCCAGTGAGGCGCTTGATTTGCGACAGCCCGACACGTTGGAATTCAACACTCCTAATGTTCGACTGCCTGCTCCAACAAGAAAAAGCCGTTAACGAGTATTTGTATGACCGGGGTGCTAGGACAGCCTCTGGGGAGCTGGGAATTTTCTTGCCACGTTACTGGATGCTCATGAGCAATGCCTGTAGGCTCATGCGTCCTTTTGAGGAGGTGACAAACCTAGTCAGTCGCACCGAAGGCACCATCAGCGACATCATACCATTTGTTTTCTTCCTGGAGCGTGCCCTGCGATGAGTGCTGGATCAGGCCATAGATGAGCGTGAAGAGGAAGAGTTGTGGTCACCATCACCACCAGAAACAGCCTTATCAGCATCGTTTGCTGGACCAGCGGCAAAGCAGGAAGAGGATTGTGAGGAAGAGGAGTCAGAGGAGGAATGTGGCTTTGAGGAGGAGGAGGAAGACCAAGCACAACAGGCATCCCAGGGTGCTCGTTGTCACCTATCTGGTACCCGTGGTGTTGTACGTGGCTGGGGGGAAGAAGATACCTTCAGTGAGATCAGTGAGGACGAGGAACGGAACATGAGTAGCTCGGCATCCAACCTTGTGCAAATGGGGTCTTTCATGCTGTCGTGCCTGTTGAGGGACACTCGTATAAAAAAGCTGAAGGAGAACGAACTGTACTGGGTGTTCATGCTACTAGACCCCCGGTATAAGCATAAAGTGACTGAAATGTTACCGAATTCCCGCAAGTCGGAAAGGATGGAGCAGTTCAAAAATAAATTAAAAAGTATGCTTTACACAGAGTATAAGGGTGATGTCACAGCACAACGGGAATCTAACAGGGGAAGAGGTGAAAGTAATACTCCTCCTCCCACGACCACGCCGGCAAGGACAGGACGCTTTCCAGATGTGTTGTTGATGGAGGACATGTGGACCTTTTTAACTCCTATGCATCGCCACAGCCCTTCGGGATCCAGCCTCAGAGAATGACTCAGCCGACAGGTAGCAGAGTACCTCAATTTAACTGCAGATCTCGACACTCTGAGGAGCGATGAACCCCTTGACTACTAGGTGTGCAGGCTTGTCCTGTGGCCTGAGCTATCCCAATTTGCAATTGAACTTCGGGCCTGCCCCGCTTCAAGTGCCCTGTCAGAAAGGACCTTCAGTGCAGCAGGAGGTATTGTCACTGAGAAGAGAAGTCGCCTAGGTCAAAAAAGTCTTGATTGCCTCACGTTTATTAAAATGAATGAGGGATGGATCCCGAAGGGACTGACATTGGGCGATACATTAGAGTAAAAAAGGCCTGATGAGATGAGCTGCCTTGGGCTAAAAATGGTCCACACACTGCTGTATTTTATCTTCGAATGCCGGATGACTTGCGTGACTTATCCGCCAACAACTAGGGTTCAAGCCGCAATGTTTTAGGGCACTTTCTAACTGTCAAACAAACATCAATTTTTCTGGCCGCTGCTACAGCAGCGGCTGCAACAATACCTAATTTTTCAGGCATGTGTACATGCCTAATTTTTCTGGCCTCTGGTGCTGCACTGTGGCTTCAAAACCCAAACCAAAAAAAAGGCACATAACAGGGATTAAAATGCTAAGAATAGTACTACTTAAAACACCACTCATATCTGGTGGCACAGTAGATTGCACGCGCAGTGCCCCAAATTTGAAGTAGGAGGAACGACCAAGCATTTTTTTCCATCTCCCGGTTCCTAAAATCCATGCCATATACACGTCCCCTGGATCAGCAACTGCCTCTGGGAACCTTACCACACATCTTGTAATTCTCTGTCTGGGAAATTATATATCTGTCAAACCTATCTATTTATCTATCAAATCTATCTAACTATCAATCATATCTATCAAATGTATATTGCATCTATTGATCTATGTAATTCGTATCTATCAAATGTATATTGCATCTATTGATCTATGTAATTCGTATCTATCAAATGTATATTGCATCTATTGATCTATATAATTCGTATCTATCAAATGTATATTGCATCTATTGATCTATGTAATTTGTATCTATCAAATGTATATTGCATCTATTGATCTATGTAATCTATGTATCTATCTATCAAATCTATCTATCTCGTGGCCGGACTGTTTTGTGACAGTCAGCCACTTGTGTTTCAGCCAAATTTGAAGTAGGAGGACCGACAAAGCATCTTTTTCCATCTCCCGGTTCCTAAAATCCATGCCATATACACCTCCCCCGATAGGGGGAGTAACAGGTATTAAACTGATCAGAATAGTACTACTTAACACACCACTCATATCTGGTGGCACAATAGATTGCACGCGCAGTGCCCCAAATTTGAAGCAGGAGGACCAACCAAGCATCTTTTTCCATCTCCCGGTTCCTAAAATCCATGCCATATACACGTCCCCTGGATCAGCAACTGCCTCTGGGAACCTTACCATGGGTCCCAGACCGCACATCTTGTAATTCTCTGTCTGGCAAATTATATATCTATCAAATCTATCTATTTATCTATCAAATCTATCTAATTATCAATCGTATCTATCAAATGTATATTGCATCTGTTGATCTATGTAATTCGTATCTATCAAATGTATATTGCATCTATTGATCTATGTAATTCGTATCTATCAAACGTATATTGCATCTATTGATCTATGTAATTCGTATCTATCAAATGTATATTGCATCTATTGATCTATGTAATTTGTATCTATCAAATGTATATTGCATCTATTGATCTATGTAATCTATGTATCTATCTATCAAATCTATCTATCTCGTGGCCGGACTCTTTTGTGACAGCCACTTGTGTTTCGGCCAAATTTGAAGTAGGAAGACCAAGCATCTTTTTCCATCTCCCGGTTCCTAAAATCCATGCCATATACACCTCCCCCGATAGGGGGAGTAACAGGTATTAAACTGATCAGAATAGTACAACTTAACACACCACTCATATCTGGTGCCACAGTAGATTGCACGCGCAGTGCCCCAAATTTGAAGTAGGAGGACCGACCAAGCATCTTTTTCCATCTCCCGGTTCCTAAAATCCCTGCCATATACACGTCCCCTGGCGCGGCAACTGCCTCTGGGAACCTTACCATGAGTCACAGACCGCACATCTTGTAATTCTCTGTCTGGAAAATTATATATCTATCAAATCTATCTA
Organism: Bombina bombina; assembly: GCF_027579735.1. Lineage (NCBI taxonomy): Eukaryota > Metazoa > Chordata > Amphibia > Anura > Bombinatoridae > Bombina > Bombina bombina. Next base: position 17,034,305 of record NC_069502.1, on the reverse strand, counting down.
ATAATCTATCAAATCTATCTAACTATCAATCGTATCTATCAAATGTATATTGCATCTATTGATCTATGTAATCTATGTATCTATCTATCTATCAAATCTATCGATCTCGTGGTTGTGCAAATGGACAGTTTGCGGTTGTTTGCGGTGCGTTACATAGGGAGTTTGGTCTGTCACTGTGAAGTGGGCGTAACCCTTACACTACCTGATCGATACAACATCATACCTGATGTTTTAAAGCACGTTATTCCAAACAATTTAGGAATGTTAGGTGATTTATGCCCTTTATGGATTAAAACCAGACTCTGCATCAACTATGTAATTTTCCGTGGGAGTTTTGCCATGGATCCCCCTCCGGCATGCCACAGTCCAGGTGTTAGTCCCCTTGAAACAACTTTTCCATCACTATTGTGGCCAGAAAGAGTCCCTGTTGGTTTTAAAGTTCGCCTGCCTATTGAAATCAATGGCGGTTCGCCGTTCGCGAACCGAAATTTTTAGGTTTGCAACATCACTACTATTTAATAGCTACCTAGTTAAAAAAGAAAAAAATACCTGTAAAATAAAACCTAACCTAAGTTACAATTACACCTAACAATACACTATAATTAAATTAATTCCCAAAATTAACTACCATTAAATACAATTAATTAAAATGATCTAAAGTACGAAAAAAAAACATTAAATTACAGATCGTGGGCCTTTATCAAGTCTTGATAAAGGCCCACGATCCAGGGCTGAAACACGTCAACAGTTTTGGTAAGCCTTATTCTATTTGTTGTATGATAGTTTTAGCTTTATTGCACTATTGTGATATATTTCTACAGGTCACTAACAAGTTACAACGAACCAACACTTTAGAAGATTCACTACACCACAGAGGGATTTCATGTGAGGATCACATTACCTTCATAGATTTTATGTTCTGACATCGCCCATCTTTATTATTTTTTCACATCTCACTTATCACTTGTTGATAATTTTTTGTGACTCATTTTTGTGATTCATCAATTTTTTACACATTTTGATTTTCATTTTTTCACATTTTTTATTTTTTCTATTTTTTGGGAATTTTTTCACCATCACACATTGGAATACGTCATCACTGGAACACGTCAACACATGGACACTATATATATGTGACTTTGCCTATTGTTTATTTTGGGACTATAGACAAGTATTTTGCTCTTAAGGTGCACCTTAGAGTTTGTTTTTATTTTTGGACTTTTATTTTTGGACTTTTAGTTCTATATGTTTTTAATATACTGTGTTTAATATGTTTGTACTATCCTTTTTAGTATTTTATATAAATACTAGTCCTAAAGCCCTTCACACGGGCCATTTTTTGCAGTACAGCGGTCCCACCCCTTGCGCTCTATCCCTCCCCCTCTCTTTTGATCTCTCTATCTCCCCCCTCTCTTTTGCTCTCTCTCCCCCTCTCTTTTGCAGTCTCTCCCCCTCTCTTTTGAGCTCTCTCTCTCCTCACTCTCTTTTTAGCTCTCTCTCTCCCCCTCTCTTTTGTGCTCTCTCTCTCCCCCCTCTTTTGCGCTCTCTCTATCCCCCTCTCTTTTGCGCTCTTTCTCTCTCCCTCTCTTTTGCGTTCTCTCTCTCCCCCTCTCTTTTGCGCTCTCCCCCCTCACTCCCCTCTCTTTTGCACTCTCTATCCCCCCTCTCTTTTGCTCTCTCTCTCTCCCCCTCTCTTTTGTGCTCTCTCTCCCCTCTCTTTTGCGCTCTCCCCCCCTTCTCTTTTGCCTTCTCTCTCCCCCCTCTCTTTTGTGCTCCCTCTCCCCCCTCTCTTTTGCACTCTACCCCCCTCTCTTTTGCGCTCTCTCCCCCTCTTTTGCGCTCTCTCTCCCCCTCTCTTTTGCGCTCTCTCTCCCCTCTCTTTTGTGCTCTCTCTCCCCCTCTCTCTTTTGCTCTCTCTCGCCCCCCCCTCTCTCTCTCCCACCTCTCTCTCTCTTCCCCCTCTCTTTTGCGCTTTCTCCCCCTCTCTTTTGCGCTCTCTCCCCCCTCTCTTTAGCGCTCTCTCTCCCCCCTCTCTTTAGCGCTCTCTCTCCCCTCTCTCTCTCTCTCTCTCTCTCTCTCTCTCTCTCTCCCCTCTCTCACCCCTCTCTCTCCCCCCCTCCCCCCTCCCTCTCGACCCCCTCTCTCCCTCTCCCCCCCTCCCCCCCTCACATGGGCCATTTTTTGCAGTACAGTGGTCCCGCCCCTTGCGCTCTCTCCCTCCCCCTCTCTTTTGCTCTCTCTCCCCCTCTCTTTTGCTCTCTCTCTCCCCTCCTCTCTTTTGCTCTCTCTCTCCCCCTCTCTTTTGCGCTCTCTCCCCCTCTCTTTTGAGCTCTCTCTCTCCCCCATCTCTTTTGTGCTCTCTCTCTCCCCCTTCTCTTTTGCGCTCTCTCTCTCCCCCTCTCTTTTGTGCTCTCTCTCCCCCCTCTCTTTTGCTCTCTCTCTCTCTCCCCCTCTCTTTTGCGCTCTCTCTCTCCCCCTCTCTTTTGTGCTCTCTCTCTCCCCCCTCTCTTTTTGCGCTCTCTCTCTCCCCCTCTCTTTTGCGCTCTCTCCCCTCTCTCTCTCTCTCTCTCTCCCCTCTCTCTCCCCCCTCTCTCTCTCCCCCCCTCCCCCCTCTCTCCCTCTCCCCCCCTCACATGGGCCATTTTTTTGCTCGCTCTCTCTCCCCCCTCCCTTTTGCTCTCTCTCTCCCCCTCTCTTTTGCGCGCTGTCCCCCTCTCTTTTGAGCTCTCTCTCTCCCCCTTCTCTTTTGCGCTCTCTCTCTCCCCCTCTCCCCCCCCTCTCTCTCTCCCCCCTCTCTCTCTTCCCCCTCTCTCTCTCTCCTCTCTCTCCCCCTCTCTCCCCGATCTTTTTATTTCTCCCCCCTTTCTATCTCTCTCCCCTCTATCTCGCGTGAACGACCGCACCCGGCCACGCCCCTTCACACCTGGCCATGCCCCCTTAATAAGCCTTCACGCCTGGCCACTTCCCCTTCACACCAGGCCACGCCCCCCCGCTCATGCCCGCCCCCTTCTCTTTTGCTCTCTCTCTTTCCCCTCTCTTTTGCGCTCCCTCTCCCCCTCTCTTTTGCACTCTTCCCCCCTCTTTTGCGCTCTCTCCCCCTCTTTTGCGCACTCTCTCTCCCCCCTCTCTTTTGCGCTCTCTCTCCCCTCTCTTTTGCGCTCTCTCTCTCCCCCTTCTCTCTTTTGCTCTCTCTATCCCCCCTCTCTCTCTCTCCCACCTCTCTCTCGCTCTCCCCTCTCTTTTGCACTCTATCCCCCTCTCTTTTGCGCTCTCTCTCCCCTCTCTCTCTCTCTCTCTCTCTCTCTCCCCTCTCTCTCCCCCCTCTCTCTCCCCCCTCCCCCTCTCTCCCTCTCGACCCCCTCTCTCCCTTTCCCCCCTCCCCCCCTCACACGGGCCATTTTTTGCAGTACAGCAGCCCCACCCCTTGCGCTCTCTCCCTCCCCCTCTCTTTTGCTCTCTCTCTCCCCCCCCTCTCTTTTGCTCTCTCTCTCCCCCTCTCTTTTGCGCTCTCTCCCCCTCTCTTTTGAGCTCTCTCTCCCCCCTCTATTTTGCGCTCTCTCTCTCCCCCTCTCTTTTGCGCTCTCTCTCTCTCCCCCTCTCTTTTGTGCTCTCTCTCTCCCCCCTCTCTTTTGTGCTCTCTCTCCCCCCCCTCTCTTTTGCGCTCTCTCTCCCCCCTCTCTTTTGTGCTCTCTCCCCCTCTCTTTTGCGCTCTCTCTCTCCCCCTCTCTTTTGCGCTCTCTCTCTCCCCCTCTCTTTGCGCTCTCTCCCCTCTCTCTCTCTCTCTCTCCCCTCTCTCTCCCCCCTCTCTCCCCCTCCCCCCTCTCTCCCCCTCCCCCCTCTCTCCCTCTCCACCCCCTCTCTCCCTCTCCCCCCCGTCCCCCCTCACACGCGCCATTTTTTACAGTACAGCAGTCCAAACCCCTTGCACTCTCTCCCTCCCCCTCTCTTTTGCTCTCTCTCTCTCTCCCCCTCTCTTTTGCTCTCTTTCTCTCCCCCCTCTATTTTGCTCTCTTTCTCTCCCCCCTCTCTTTTGCGCTCTCTCTCCCCCCTCTCTTTTGCGCTCTCTCTCTCCCCCTCTCTTTTGAGCTCTCTCTCTCCCCCCTCTCTTTTGCGCTCTCTCTCTCCCCCCTCTCTTTTGCTCTCTCTCTCTCTCCCTCTCCCCCCTCTCTCTCTCCCCCTCTCCACCCCTCTCTCTCTCCCCCTCTCCCCCCTCTCTCTCTCCCCCTCTCTCTCTTCCCCCTCTCTCTCTCTCCTCTCTCTCCCCCCTCTTTTTATGTCTCCCCCCTCTCTATCTCTCTCCCCTCTATCTCGCGTGAACGACCGCGCCCGGCCACGCCCCTTCACACCTGACCACGCCCCCTTAATGGGCCTTCACGCCCAGCCAATTTTACCTTCATGCCAGGCCACGCCCCCTGCCCACGCCCGCCCACGCCCACTTCTGCCACAGATCAGGTAGGGACTCAAAGGCCAGGTGTGTTTGTCCTCGTGCTGTCTCTACTGCGCATGACAGCTTCGGACAAACACACTTGGCCTTTTATATAATAGGATACATCACTCAATCTTTTGGCGCTCTTGACACTCTTTTAATTATAAAATGTATTTGCCCATAGGAATCAATGCGACTCCAGAAATGTCTATTTCCGCACATTTCTGAATATAAGCAGTTTATCTGATTTACAGCAGTTTATCATCTGATGGCAGCATATATATGATTCACCCGATGTGAGAGGGGAATTTACGGGCAGCGTGGGTTTCAACAGTTACGCTGAAACCTACGCCTTATATGCAATCTCGCCCATAGAGGCCTATCTATCAAAGTGTCAACCGCAAATATACCAGAATTCTGCATCGTAATTGTTGCGAGATTGATCCGACCTAGTTATCAAAGCCTCAAGCCTCAATTTGTGACGTAACATTTGATCCGCCGGTCTCAATCCGATGCAGATCGATGCTTACGTCATTACAGATGTTTCGAATACACCTTCGGCTCTATTTGACACCTTTTCCCATTTATTAAACTTTTGAAAGGTACGCTCGTGGCTATTCAGATGCAGCGTACCTGGTATTCAGTCCGCCACCCTTGAGGCCGCAGATGCCATAGAAATCAATGGGAGTATGAAAGCACCGAAAGCTTATGTTCGATGCTGCAAGAGAATGAAGCATACCCCATTGATTTCTATGGTAGAAAACAAGTGATGTTTACACCTAACACCCTAACATAAACCCCGAGTCTAAACACCCCTAATCTGCCCCCCCGATATCGCCGACACCTAAATAAAATGTATTAACCCCTATCCCGCCGCTCCCTGACACCGCCGCAACATAAATAAAGTTATTAACCCCCTCCCACATCACCACCACTAACTAAACCTATTAACCCCTAATCCGTCAGCCCCCCACATCGCCAAAACCTAAATTAAGCTATTAACCCCTAAACCTAACAACCCCTTAGCTTTAAATTAAAAATACAACATCCCTATCTTCAAATAAATTAAAACTTACCTGTAGAATTAAAATAAAATTAATTTTAAACTATTATTTAACCTACCCTAAATATTATACTAAAATGACATTAAACTACCAATTAAATAAAATAAATTACATATTAAAAACCCTAACCCTACTAAAATTATTTAAAGTAAACATTATTAAAAGTACTAAATTACAAAAAAAACTCTGTTACAAAAACTAACAAACCAAATTATAAAAAATAAAAAAGAATTGCACCTAATCTAATAGCCCTATCAAAATAAAAAGCTCCCCCAAATAAAAAAAACAATAGCCTACAATAAACTACCATTGGCCCTTAAAAGGGCCATTGTGGGGCATTGCCCCAAAGATATCAGCTCTTTTACCTGTAAAAAAAAATACAAACACCCCCCAACAGTGAAACCCACCACCCAACCAAACCCCCAAATAAAAACCCTAATTTTAACAAAAACCTAAGCTACCCATTGCCCTGAAAAGGGCATTTGTATGGGCATTACCCTTAAATGGGAATTTAGCTATTTTACTGCCAGACCCTAATTTAAAAAAAAAACCACCCAAAAAACCCTTACAGTTATTGAAGTCCCGCTTAAAGGATCCATCCAGCCAACGAAGTCCTCATCCAGGCGGGAAGAAGTCTTCATTCAGATGGCGAAGTCTTCATCCATGCGGCAAGAAGTCTCCATCAAGACAACATCTTCTATCTTCATCAATCCGGCGCGGAGAGGGTCCATCCTGAAGACATCCCCCGCAGAGCATCCTCTTCATATGGTCGCCACCGTACACTGGACCTTCAATGCAAGTGAAGCCATCAAAGATGGCGTTTCTTGCATTCCTATTGGCTGAAAGATTAGGATTTGAGCAGCTCTTATTCTATTGGCTGTTCCAATCAGCCAATAGGATTTGAGCTCTCATTCTATTGGTGGTGATGTGGGAGGCCAGAGGTTTAGGGGTTAATAAGTTTATTTAGGTTGCGGTGGGGTTGGAGAGCGGCTGGATAGGGGTTAACAACATTATTTAGATTGTGGCGGGGTCAGGGAGTGGCGGGATAGGGGTTAATAACTTTATTTAGGTTGCGGGGGGTCGGGAAGCGGCGGAATAGGGGTTAATAAGTTTATTTAGGTTGCGGCAGGGTCAGGGAGCAGCGGGATAGGGGTTAATAACTTTATTAAGGTTGGGAAAAACACGAATAGACGCAAGATCGAAAACTGTTAGTTAACAACAGTCCGATACTCTTTGCCCCGTACTTGGTGTGCTTGTTTTTGACGGCTTTTTTTTATAAATAAGGAGAGAGTATTAATATCTGCAGCCGTGATGTTTGGCGATGTTAGGCGAGCGTATTGATGCCGGCGAATGCAACATAGTTGACAGCTTGATACATATCCCCCATAATGTTAAATAGCAGATGTATTTATATTTGTGATTTTTTTAAAAAGATAATTCTCTAATGCAGATACTTTGCAGTTTTCTATTCTCATCTCATTTCAATGAAATCTTAATCTATCAGACACAGGTGAAATGAGTTATCCAGGTGAAGAAAGTAGCTAGGTGAATAACGAGTGTTAAAAGCTCATTACTACTGATGATCTACACTTTTATAGCGAGTGATATATAGCTCATTACTACTGATGATCTACACTTGTATAGCGAGTGATATATAGCTCATTACTACTGATGATCTACACTTGTATAAAGATTAATATATAGCTCATTACTACTGATGATCTACACTTGTATAATGAGTGATATATAGCTCATTACTACTGATGATCTACACTTGTATAAAGAGTGATATATAGCTCATTACTACTGATGATCTACACTTGTATAACGAGTGATATATAGCTAATTACTACTGATGATCTACACTTGTATAATGAGTGATATATAGCTAATTACTACTGATGATCTACACTTGTATAACGAGTGATATATAGCTCATTACTACTGATGATCTACACTTGTATAACGAGTGATATATAGCTCATTACTACTGATGATGTACACTTGTATAGCGAGTGATATATAGCTCATTACTACTGATGATCTACACTTGTATAACTAGTGATATATAGCTCATTACTACTGATGATCTACACTTGTATAAATAGTGACATATAGCTCATTACTATTGATGATCTACACTTGTATAACGAGTGATATATAGCTCATTACTACTGATGATCTACACTTGTATAAAGAGTGATATATAGCTCATTACTACTGATGATGTACACTTGTATAGCGAGTGATATATAGCTCATTACTACTGATGATCTACACTTGTATAACGAGTGATATATAGCTCATTACTACTGATGATCTACACTTGTATAACGAGTGATATATAGCTCATTACTACTGATGTTCTACACTTGTATAACAAGTGATATATAGCTCATTACTACTGATGATCTACACTTGTATAACGAGTGATATATAGCTCATTACTACTGATGATCTACACTTGTATAAAGAGTGATATATAGCTCATTACTACTGATGATCTACACTTGTATAACAAGTGATATATAGGTCATTACTACTGATGATCTACACTTGTATAAAGAGTGATATATAGCTCATTACTACTGATGATCTACACTTGTATAATGAGTGATATATAGCTCATTACTACTGATGATCTACACTTGTATAATGAGTGATATATAGCTCATTACTACTGATGATCTACACTTGTATAACTAGTGATATATAGCTCATTACTACTGATGATGTACACTTGTATAGCGAGTGATATATAGCTCATTACTACTGATGATCTACACTTGTATAACAAGTGATATATAGCTCATTACTACTGATGATCTACACTTGTATAACGAGTGATATATAGCTCATTACTACTGATGATCTACACTTGTATAACGAGTGATATATAGCTCATTACTACTGATGTTCTACACTTGTATAACAAGTGATATATAGCTCATTACTACTGATGATCTACACTTGTATAATGAGTGATATATAGCTCATTACTACTGATGATCTACACTTGTATAACTAGTGATATATAGCTCATTACTACTGATGATGTACACTTGTATAGCGAGTGATATATAGCTCATTACTACTGATGATCTACACTTGTATAACAAGTGATATATAGCTCATTACTACTGATGATCTACACTTGTATAACAAGTGATATATAGCTCATTACTACTGATGATCTACACTTGTATAACGAGTGATATATAGCTCATTACTACTGATGATCTACACTTGTATAAAGAGTGATATATAGCTCATTACTACTGATGATCTACACTTGTATAATGAGTGATATATAGCTCATTACTGCTGATGATCTACACTTGTATAACAAGTGATATATAGCTCATTACTACTGATGTTCTACACTTGTATAACGAGTGATATATAGCTCATTACTACTGATGATCTACACTTGTATAAAGAGTGATATATAGCTCATTACTACTGATGATCTACACTTGTATAATGAGTGATATATAGCTCATTACTACTGATGATCTACACTTGTATAACGAGTGATATATAGCTCATTACTACTGATGATCTACACTTGTATAATGAGTGATATATAGCTCATTACTACTGATGATCTACACTTGTATAACGAGTGATTTATAGCTCATTACTACTGATGATCTACACTTGTATAGCGAGTGATATATAGCTCATTACTACTGATGATCTACACTTGTATAACGAGTGATATATAGCTCATTACTACTGATGATCTACACTTGTATAGCGAGTGATATATAGCTCATTACTACTGATGATCTACACTTGTATAGCGAGTGATATATAGCTCATTACTACTGATGATCTACACTTGTATAAAGAGTGATATATAGCTCATTACTACTGATGATCTACACTTGTATAGCGAGTGATATATAGCTCATTACTACTGATGATCTACACTTGTATAGCGAGTGATATATAGCTCATTACTACTGATGATCTACACTTGTATAACGAGTGATATATAGCTCATTACTACTGATGATCTACACTTGTATAACGAGTGATATATAGCTCATTACTACTGATGATCTACACTTGTATAAAGAGTGATATATAGCTCATTACTACTGATGATCTACACTTGTATAACGAGTGATATATAGCTCATTACTACTGATGATCTACACTTGTATAAAGAGTGATATATAGCTCATTACTACTGATGATCTACACTTGTAAAAAGAGTGATATATAGCTCATTACTACTGATGATCTACACTTGTAAAAAGAGTGATATATAGCTCATTACTACTGATGATCTACACTTGTATAAAGAGTGATATATAGCTCATTACTACTGATGATCTACACTTGTATAACGAGTGATATATAGCTCATTACTACTGATGATCTACACTTGTATAAAGAGTAATATATAGCTCATTACTACTGATGATCTACACTTGTATAACGAGTGATATATAGCTCATTACTACTGATGATCTACACTTGTATAAAGAGTAATATATAGCTCATTACTACTGATGATCTACACTTGTATAATGAGTGATATATAGCTCATTACTACTGATGATCTACACTTGTATAAAGAGTGATATATAGCTAATTACTACTGATGATCTACACTTGTATAACGAGTGATATATAGCTCATTACTACTGATGATCTACACTTGTATAACGAGTGATATATAGCTCATTACTACTGATGATCTACACTTGTATAACGAGTGATATATAGCTCATTACTACTGATGATCTACACTTGTATAAAGAGTGATATATAGCTCATTACTACTGATGATCTACACTTGTATAACGAGTGATATATAGCTCATTACTACTGATGATCTACACTTGTATAAAGAGTGATATATAGCTCATTACTACTGATGATCTACACTTGTATAAAGAGTGATATATAGCTCATTACTACTGATGATCTACACTTGTATAACGAATGATATACAGGGAGTGCAGAATTATTAGGCAAGTTGTATTTTTGAGGATTAATTTTATTATTGAACAACAACCATGTTCTCAATGAACCCAAAAAACTCATTAATATCAAAGCTGAATAGTTTTGGAAGTAGTTTTTAGTTTGTTTTTAGTTATAGCTATTTTAGGGGGATATCTGTGTGTGCAGGTGACTATTACTGTGCATAATTATTAGGCAACTTAACAAAAAACAAATATATACCCATTTCAATTATTTATTTTTACCAGTGAAACCAATATAACATCTCAACATTCACAAATATACATTTCTGACATTCAAAAACAAAACAAAAACAAATCAGTGACCAATATAGCCACCTTTCTTTGCAAGGACACTCAAAAGCCTGCCATCCATGGATTCTGTCAGTGTTTTGATCTGTTCACCATCAACATTGTGTGCAGCAGCAACCCCAGCCTCCCAGACACTGTTCAGAGAGGTGTACTGTTTTCCCTCCTTGTAAATCTCACATTTGATGATGGACCACAGGTTCTCAATGGGGTTCAGATCAGGTGAACAAGGAGGCCATGTCATTAGATTTTCTTCTTTTATACCCTTTCTTGCCAGCCACGCTGTGGAGTACTTGGACGCGTGTGATGGAGCATTGTCCTGCATGAAAATCATGTTTTTCTTGAAGGATGCAGACTTCTTCCTGTACCACTGCTTGAAGAAGGTGTCTTCCAGAAACTGGCAGTAGGACTGGGAGTTGAGCTTGACTCCATCCTCAACCCGAAAAGGCCCCACAAGCTCATCTTTGATGATACCAGCCCAAACCAGTACTCCACCTCCACCTTGCTGGCGTCTGAGTCGGACTGGAGCTCTCTGCCCTTTACCAATCCAGCCACGGGCCCATCCATCTGGCCCATCAAGACTCACTCTCATTTCATCAGTCCATAAAACCTTAGAAAAATCAGTCTTGAGATATTTCTTGTCCCAGTCTTGACGTTTCAGCTTGTGTGTCTTGTTCAGTGGTGGTCGTCTTTCAGCCTTTCTTACCTTGGCCATGTCTCTGAGGATTGCACACCTTGTGCTTTTGGGCACTCCAGTGATGTTGCAGCTCTGAAATATGGCCAAACTGGTGGCAAGTGGCATCTTGGCAGCTGCACGCTTGACTTTTCTCAGTTCATGGGCAGTTATTTTGCGCCTTGGTTTTTCCACACGCTTCTTGCGACCCTGTTGACTATTTTGAATGAAACGCTTGATTGTTCGATGATCACGCTTCAGAAGCTTTGCAATTTTAAGTGTGCTGCATCCCTCTGCAAGATATCTCACTATTTTTTACTTTTCTGAGCCTGTCAAGTCCTTCTTTTGACCCATTTTGCCAAAGGAAAGGAAATTGCCTAATAATTATGCACACCTGATATAGGGTGTTGATGTCATTAGACCATACCCCTTCTCATTACAGAGATGCACATCACCTAATATGCTTAATTGGTAGTAGGCTTTCGAGCCTATACAGCTTGGAGTAAGACAACATGCATAAAGAGGATGATGTGGTCAAAATATTCATTTGCCTAATAATTCTGCACTCCCTGTATAGCTCATTACTACTGATGATCTACACTTGTATAAAGAGTGATATATAGCTCATTACTACTGATGATCTACACTTGTATAGCGAGTGATATATAGCTCATTACTACTGATGATCTACACTTGTATCACAAGTGATATATAGCTCATTACTACTGATGATCTACACTTGTATAACGAGTGATATATAGCTCATTACTACTGATGATCTACACTTGTATAACAAGTGATATATAGGTCATTACTACTGATGATCTACACTTGTATAACAAGTTATATATAGCTTATTACTACTGATGAGCTACACTTGTATAACGAGTGATATATAGCTCATTACTACTGATGATCTACACTTGTATAATGAGTGATATATAGCTCATTACTACTGATGATCTACACTTGTATAATGAGTGATATATAGCTCATTACTACTGATGATCTACACTTGTATAATGAGTGATATATAGCTCATTACTACTGATGATCTACACTTGTATAACGAGTGATATATAGCTCATTACTACTGGTGATCTACACTTGTTTAAAGAGTAATATCTAGCTCATTATTACTGATGATCTACACTTCTATAACAAGTGATCTATAGCTCATTACTACTGATGATCTACACTTGTATAAAGAGTGATATATAGCTCATTACTACTGATGATCTACACTTGTATAAAGAGTGATATATAGCTCATTACTACTGATGATCTACACTTGTATAATGAGTGATATATAGCTCATTACTACTGATGATCTACACTTGTATAACGTTTGATATATAGCTCATTACTACTGATGATCTACACTTGTATAACGAGTTATATACAGTATAGCTTATTACTACTGATGATCTACACTTGTATAACGAGTGATATATAGCTCATTACTACTGGTGATCTACACTTGTTTAAAGAGTAATATCTAGCTCATTACTACTGATGATCTACACTTGTATAACGAGTGATATATAGCTCATTACTACTGATGATCTACACTTGTATAAAGAGTGATATATAGCTCATTACTACTGATGATCTACACTTGTATAACGAGTGATATATAGCTCATTACTACTGATGATCTACACTTGTATAACGTTTGATATATAGCTCATTACTACTGATGATCTACACTTGTATAATGAGTGATATATAGCTCATTACTACTGATGATCTACACTTGTATAACGTTTGATATATAGCTCATTACTACTGATGATCTACACTTGTATAATGAGTGATATATAGCTCATTACTACTGATGATCTACACTTGTATAAAGAGTGATATATAGCTCATTACTACTGATGATCTACACTTGTATAACGAATGATATACAGGGAGTGCAGAATTATTAGGCAAGTTGTATTTTTGAGGATTAATTTTATTATTGAACAACAACCATGTTCTCAATGAACCCAAAAAACTCATTAATATCAAAGCTGAATAGTTTTGGAAGTAGTTTTTAGTTTCTTTTTAGTTATAGCTATTTTAGGGGGATATCTGTGTGTGCAGGTGACTATTACTGTGCATAATTATTAGGCAACTTAACAAAAAACAAATATATACCCATTTCAATTATTTATTTTTACCAGTGAAACCAATATAACATCTCAACATTCACAAATATACATTTCTGACATTCAAAAACAAAACAAAAACAAATCAGTGACCAATATAGCCACCTTTCTTTGCAAGGACACTCAAAAGCCTGCCATCCATGGATTCTGTCAGTGTTTTGATCTGTTCACCATCAACATTGTGTGCAGCAGCAACCCCAGCCTCCCAGACACTGTTCAGAGAGGTGTACTGTTTTCCCTCCTTGTAAATCTCACATTTGATGATGGACCACAGGTTCTCAATGGGGTTCAGATCAGGTGAACAAGGAGGCCATGTCATTAGATTTTCTTCTTTTATACCCTTTCTTGCCAGCCACGCTGTGGAGTACTTGGACGCGTGTGATGGAGCATTGTCCTGCATGAAAATCATGTTTTTCTTGAAGGATGCAGACTTCTTCCTGTACCACTGCTTGAAGAAGGTGTCTTCCAGAAACTGGCAGTAGGACTGGGAGTTGAGCTTGACTCCATCCTCAACCCGAAAAGGCCCCACAAGCTCATCTTTGATGATACCAGCCCAAACCAGTACTCCACCTCCACCTTGCTGGCGTCTGAGTCGGACTGGAGCTCTCTGCCCTTTACAAATCCAGCCACGGGCCCATCCATCTGGCCCATCAAGACTCACTCTCATTTCATCAGTCCATAAAACCTTAGAAAAATCAGTCTTGAGATATTTCTTGTCCCAGTCTTGACGTTTCAGCTTGTGTGTCTTGTTCAGTGGCGGTCGTCTTTCAGCCTTTCTTACCTTGGCCATGTCTCTGAGGATTGCACACCTTGTGCTTTTGGGCACTCCAGTGATGTTGCAGCTCTGAAATATGGCCAAACTGGTGGCAAGTGGCATCTTGGCAGCTGCACGCTTGACTTTTCTCAGTTCATGGGCAGTTATTTTGCGCCTTGGTTTTTCCACACGCTTCTTGCGACCCTGTTGACTATTTTGAATGAAACGCTTGATTGTTCGATGATCACGCTTCAGAAGCTTTGCAATTTTAAGTGTGCTGTATCCCTCTGCAAGATATCTCACTATTTTTGACTTTTCTGAGCCTGTCAAGTCCTTCTTTTGACCCATTTTGCCAAAGGAAAGGAAATTGCCTAATAATTATGCACACCTGATATAGGGTGTTGATGTCATTAGACCACACCCCTTCTCATTACAGAGATGCACATCACCTAATATGCTTAATTGGTAGTAGGCTTTCGAGCCTATACAGCTTGGAGTAAGACAACATGCATAAAGAGGATGATGTGGTCAAAATACTCATTTGCCTAATAATTCTGCACTCCCTGTATAGCTCATTACTACTGATGATCTACACTTGTATAAAGAGTGATATATAGCTCATTACTACTGATGATCTACACTTATATAAAGAGTAATTTATAGCTCATTACTACTGATGATCTACACTTGTATAACGAGTGATTTATAGCTCATTACTACTGATGATCTACACTTGTATAAAGAGTAACATATAGCTCATTACTACTGATGATCTACACTTGTATAACAAATGATATATAGCTCATTACTACTGATGATCTACACTTGTATAAAGAGTGATATATAGCTCATTACTACTGATGATCTACACTTGTATAGCGAGTGATATATAGCTCATTACTACTGATGATCTACACTTGTATAAAGAGTTATATATAGCTCATTACTACTGATTATCTACACTTGTATAAAGAGTGACATATAGCTCATTACTACTGATGATCTACACTTGTATAACAAATGATATATAGCTCATTACTACTGATGATCTACACTTGTATAAAGAGTGATATATAGCTAATTACTACTGATGATCTACACTTGTATAACGAGTGATATATAGCTCATTACTACTGATGATCTACACTTGTATAATGAGTGATATATAGCTCATTACTACTGATGATCTACACTTGTATAACAAATGATATATAGCTCATTACTACTGATGATCTACACTTGTATAAAGAGTGATATATAGCTCATTACTACTGATGATCTACACTTGTATAAAGAGTGATATATAGCTCATTACTACTGATGATCTACACTTGTATAGCGAGTGATATATAGCTCATTACTACTGATGATCTACACTTGTATAAAGAGTTATATATAGCTCATTACTACTGATTATCTACACTTGTATAAAGAGTGACATATAGCTCATTACTACTGATGATCTACACTTGTATAACAAATGATATATAGCTCATTACTACTGATGATCTACACTTGTATAAAGAGTGATATATAGCTAATTACTACTGATGATCTACACTTGTATAACGAGTGATATATAGCTCATTACTACTGATGATCTACACTTGTATAATGAGTGATATATAGCTCATTACTACTGATGATCTACACTTGTATAACAAATGATATATAGCTCATTACTACTGATGATCTACACTTGTATAAAGAGTGATATATAGCTAATTACTACTGATGATCTACACTTGTATAACGAGTGATATATAGCTCATTACTACTGATGATCTACACTTGTATAATGAGTGATATATAGCTCATTACTACTGATGATCTACACTTGTATAACTAGTGATATATAGCTCATTACTACTGATGATCTACACTTGTATAGCGAGTGATATATAGCTCATTACTACTGATGATCTACACTTGTATAAAGAGTGATATATAGCTCATTACTACTGATGATCTACACTTGTATAACGAGTGATATATAGCTCATTACTACTGATGATCTACACTTATATAACGAGTGATATATAGCTAATTACTACTGATGATCTACACTTGTATAACGAGTGATATATAGCTCATTACTACTGATGATCTACACTTGTATAAAGAGTGATATATAGCTCATTACTACTGATGATCTACACTTGTATAACAAGTGATCTATAGCTCATTACTACTGATGATCTACACTTGTATAACTAGTGATATATAGCTCATTACTACTGATGATCTACACTTGTATAGCGAGTGATATATAGCTCATTACTACTGATGATCTACACTTGTATAATGAGTGATATATAGCTCATTACTACTGATGTTCTACACTTGTATAATGAGTGATATATAGCTCATTACTACTGATGATCTACACTTGTATAATGAGTGATATATAGCTCATTACTACTGATGATCTACACATGTATAACAAGTGATCTATAGCTCATTACTACTGATGATCTACACTTGTATAACTAGTGATATATAGCTCATTACTACTGATGATCTACACTTGTATAACAAGTGATATATAGCTCATTACTACTGATGATCTACACTTGTATAACTAGTGATATATAGCTCATTACTACTGATGATCTACACTTGTATAACTAGTGATATATAGCTCATTACTACTGATGATCTACACTTGTATAACTAGTGATATATAGCTCATTACTACTGATGATCTACACTTGTATAAAGAGTGATATATAGCTCATTACTACTGATGATCTACACTTGTATCACAAGTGATATATAGCTCATTACTACTGATGATCTACACTTGTATAAAGAGTGATATATAGCTCATTACTACTGATGATCTACACTTGTATAACGAGTGATATATAGCTCATTACTACTGATGATCTACACTTGTATCACAAGTGATATATAGCTCATTACTACTGATGATCTACACTTGTATAACAAGTGATATATAGCTCATTACTACTGATGATCTACACTTGTATAGCGAGTGATATATAGCTCATTACTACTGATGATCTACACTTGTATAACGAGTGATATATAGCTCATTACTACTGATGATCTACACTTGTATAACAAGTGATATATAGCTCATTACTACTGATGATCTACACTTGTATAATGAGTGATATATAGCTCATTAGTACTGATGATCTACACTTGTATAACAAGTGATATATAGCTCATTACTACTGATGAGCTACACTTGTATAATGAGTGATATATAGCTCATTACTACTGATGATCTACACTTGTATAACAAGTGATATATAGCTCATTACTACTGATGATCTACACTTGTATAACAAGTGATATATAGCTCATTACTACTGATGATCTACACTTGTATAACAAGTGATATATAGCTCATTACTACTGATGATCTACACTTGTATAAAGAGTGATATATAGCTCATTACTACTGATGATCTACACTTGTAAAAAGCCCATTTGTATTTAAGTTGTTTTTTGTCTTGTATCAGAGCAAAGAGTAAAACACTCCCAGCTTATCAAGTGCATGATTTAAGGGCAAACAATTGAACTTTTAACCTGTGTTGATGTAGTCTACTTCCATGTGTGGCATTATGAAATATACATTTAATAGTAAAATATTAGTGTTCATAGAGAAAAGGCCAAACATGTTTTTGTTTGTTTATAGTCTAAAGTAGATCATTTCCACTTAGAGATTAATACAAAAAATGTACCCACATTTACATTGAATGAGAATTTAAACTGTTTTCTTTTATTTCAATGCATTTATGCAATAACACAGATAATACTGTACAAGCAAATATCTAATATTAATATTGCAGAAAAAATGTATTAATCTTTTATAAGGTCAGTATTGTTAGCAATGTTACTAGCTTTACAGAACTGATTTCATAACACTCTGTCCCTGGTATTCCCAGATCCCTCGTTCTGTCTGCACTGAGAGCTGTCTCCTGGGATACAGACGGGTCCCACAGGAAGGGCGACCCAAGTGCTGCTATGACTGTGTCCCATGTCCAGATGGAGAGATCACTAACGTAACTGGTACTTAATCTGCTGAGTAAAATATTTAGTTATTACACACAAATTACATCTCTCTCTGTCTCTCTCTCTCTCTTTCTCTATCTCTCTCTTTCTCTAGCTCTCTTTATATCTCTAGCTCTCTCTCGCGCAAAACCTCACTCTCAACATACACAACATGATTTCAGAAATTCACTCTCATTGTACAGATCCTCATTTCAGACCGTCATTCTCACTATAAAGAACATGATTTTATAATCTCACTCTCACTTTACAGACCATGATTTCAGAACCTCATTCTCACTATACAGACTGTGATTTAAGAACCTCAGTCTCACTATACAGACCATGATTGAAGTTTCTCTCTTTCTCCCCCCCCCCCTCTCTCTCATGATTTCAGAATACTGATCTCACTGTACAGTCTATGATTACAGAACTTCGCTTTCACCATACAGACCATAATTTGAGAACCTCACTCTCTCTGCACAGGCCATGATTTCAGAAACCCTCTCCTACTGTACAGAATATGATTTCAGAACCCCTCTCTTACTGTACAGACCATGATATCTGAACCACACTCTCGCTGTACAGACCATGATTTTAGAATCTCAATCTAACTATACAAGCCATTATTTCAGAATCTCACTATCACTATACAGATCATGATTTCAAAACCCAACTCTCACTGTACAGACCATGATTTCAGAACCTCACGCTCACTGTACCAATCATGATTTCAAAACCTCACTCTCACTGTACTGATCATGATTTTAGAACCTGACTCTAACTGCTCAGGCCATGATTTTAGAATTTTACTCTCACTGTACAGACCATGATTTCAGAACCTTACTCTTATTGTACAGACCATGAATTTAAAACCCAACTCTCACTGTATAGACCATGATGTCAGAATCCAACTCTCACTGTACAGATCATGATTTTAGAACCTCACTCTAACTGTACTGATCATGATTTCAGAACCTCACTCTCACTGTGCAGATCATGATATCAGAACCTCATTTTTATTATAAAGAAAATGATTTCGGAAACCTCCCTTTCACTATACAGACCATGATTTCAGAACCTCACTCTCACTATACAGACCATGATTTCAGAACCCTTATTCTCACTATACAGACCATGATTTAAAAACACCATTCTTACTATACAGACTATGATTTAAAAACACCATTCTTACTATACAGTCCATCATTTTAGAACCTCGCTCTCACTATATAGACCATGATTTCAGAACTTCACATTCACTGTACAGTAGAGACCATAATTTAAGAACCTCACTCTTACTGTACAGACCATAATTTAAGAATCTCGCTAGCACTGTAAAGACCATGAATTCAGAGCCCCCCTCTCACTGTAAAGGCCTGATTTTAGAACCCCTCTCTCACAATACAGACTACAATTTTAGAATCTCACTCTCACTGTACCAACCATTATTTCAGAACCTCACTCTCACTGTACTGATCACAATTTTAGAACCTGACTCTAACTGCACAGGCCATGGTTTTAGAATTGCACTCTCATTGTACAGAACATGATTTCAGGACCTTTCTCTCATTGTGCACACTATGATGTTAAAACCCATCTCTCACTGTACAGACCATGATGTCAGAATCCAATTCTCACTGTACAGATCATGAATTCAGAACCTCACTCTCACTACACAGACTATGATTTCAGAACCTCACTTTCACTGTACAGACCATGATTTCAGAACCTCATTTTAATTGCACATAATTTCAGAACCTTACTATCTCTTTACATACCATGATTTCAGAAGCTAATTTTCACTGTACAGGCCATGATTTCAGGACCTCACTTTTATTGTACAGACCATGATTTCAGTGCCTCCCTCTCACTATACAGACCATGATATCAGAACCTCACTAGCACTGTGCAGACCACAAATTCAGACACCCACTATAAATATCACAATTTTAGAACCTTACTCTCACTGTACAGACCATGATTTTAGAACCTCACTGTACAGACCAGTATTTTGTAACTTCACTCTCCCTGTACAGACCATAATTTGAGAACTTCACTCTTACTGTACAAACCATGGTTTCAGAATAGGGTGACCATATTGCCGCTTTAAAAAGGGACACATGTGAAAAATATATATGTCAGGGTTCTTATACAAAAAATTCTTTAAACAGCCCTGAAAGCAGCCCTGACATATGCATTTTACATATGCGTCCCTTTTTAAAGCGGCAATATGGTCACCTTATTTCAGAACCTCACTCTCACTATACAGACCATGATTTCAGAACCCTACTTTCACTAAATAGACCATGATTTCAGAATCTCAATCTCATTGTAGAGAACATGATTTCCAAACCTCACGTTCACTATACAGTCCATGATTTCAGGACCTCCCTTTCACTGTAAAGGCCACAATTTCAGAACCTCTCTTTAATTGTACAGATCATGATCACAGAACCTTAGTTTAGCTGTACTTATCATAATTACAGAACCTTACTCTCTCTATACAGACCAGGTTGATTTCAGATGCTCACTTTAACTGTACAGACCATGATTTAAGAAGCTCACATTCACTGTACGGACCATGATTTCAGAATCTCACTTTAACTGTACAGACCATAATTTAAGAACTTTCACTTTCACTGTACAGAATAAAGTTTTAAATAAGCAAGACAGACTGGCCCGGATTACAAGTTGTGTGGCATGGTACGATATGGTCTTTGCGTGCAGAATGGTCACCTACTTGATATTACAAGTTATGTCGTATGGCTTTTCTGTGATCGTTATGGCCTTTACTGCAACGATGCACAAAAGTATGGTATTTTGGTGCGCAAGTCCTACCCCTGCATATACACTAATCTGTACCCATAAACAGATGTGGGAAAGGACAAGGATAAATATAAAATATGCCTGTGTATGCGCTAAACAGCAATGGGGATAAGTGGATAAAACTAAAAAGATTTCTGAAATAGGATATCTATTAAAATGAATGATTTATATACATCAGCTAAAACAAAGTACTAAAAACAGTGTAGAAAATAGATGAAGATATGTAGTATCTTAAAAATAAAGCATTTATTATAATACATACATATATATGACCGGTCATAAACAAGACAAAATATATTAAAAATCCTGGGTAATTGTGCAACTAGAAATTAAGTATATAAAAGTACGTGTATACAAATATTGCTATTGGGACTGTCAGTCCCTATGAACTTCAGAAGTTAAAATGAATAAGGCAATATCTTGTTACAATCGGTGGTTAACTCCTTATATCAAGATGGATCTTGATAAAGCCACAAGAAGTGGCGAAACGCATTGATGGTTATGTACAAGATACGATCAGAAGTCTCCCAAGCCATATTTATCTAAAGGATCAAAGGATTATTAAGGATCCTAAGTGGAACTACTTCCAGCATCGAAATACTCTGCGCAGAGTTGAAGATCAATACACCAGACGGATCTACTTTGCTTGGGATCCCTGACGTTGCGTGTGACGTCACCGGCTACAGGAGAGCTGTACAGACACCTGTGCTATCCCGGGAGTGGACAGAATATACCCACAGAAGAACAGGTAGGCACTTAGAGGTGTATCAGCCCGGTAGTGCGGTGGACGTACATGGCATGTAGCAAGGAATTTTTAGTGCTATTTGATGAACGTTTTAGCTTTGAGGCATTCGTAAATTAACTGCCAAAGACTAGTTCAAGAAATCATTTGGAGCATTAACTTGTTTTACCTATTGGAGTATCCAGGACTGGTAATAAGAACATAAGTAATAGCATGCATCGAGTGATATAAGGAGTTAACCACCGATTGTAACAAGATATTGCCTTATTCATTTTAACTTCTGAAGTTCATAGGGACTGACAGTCCTAATAGCAATATTTGTATACACATACTTTTATATACTTAATTTCTAGTTGCACAATTACCCAGGATTTTTAATATATTTTGTCCTGTTTATGACCGGTCATATATATGTATGTATTATAATAAATGCTTTATTTTTAAGATACTACATATCTTCATCTATTTTCTACACTGTTTTTAGTGCATTGTTTTAGCTGATGTATATAGATCATTCATTTTAATAGACATCCTATTTCAGAAATCTTTTTAGTTTTATCCACTTATCCCCATTGCTGTTTAGCGCATATACACGTATATTTTATATTTAACCTTTACCGCAACGATCCATTCCGCATTTAAAGACCTGTAGTTATGTGTTTTACTAAACAAAGAAAGTTTCACAAAACACATAAAATATATGTTAAAAAAGTACACTAACAACCATAAACTACACTATTAACCCCTAAATTGCCACTACCTGCATAACAACTAAAAATATTATAATATTCATCTTGGTCAATGTATCCGAAGTTATAAAATAGACCTGCAAATAAAATATAATGGAACACAACATGAACACAGAAAAAAAAAAGAATTCCAAAGAATTATTCACCGGGAAAATATTTGTTTGATTTTACCATAATTTGTCAACAGAATAATTTGGATCAGTAGGATTTCTGTAAAAAAATACATGATTTATACTTACCTGATAAATTATTTTCTTTCCTGGCCTGGAGAGTCCACAAATCCATTCAGTTACTAGTGGGAATTGAACTCCTGGCCACCATGTGGAGGCAAAGAACACCCCTGCAAAGCTTCAAGTATCCTCCCACTACCCACAATCCCCAGTCATTCAGGTGAGGATTTATGGAAAGAGAAGAAGACACAAAGGCTATAGAGGTGCCTGAGGTTTAGAAAATGACAAAAATCCATCTTAAAATAAGGGCGGGTAGTGGACTCTCTATGCCAGGAAAGAAAATAATTTATCAGGTAAGTATAAATTATGTTTTATTTCCAATGGCATGGAAAGTCCACAAATCCATTCAATTACTAGTGGGAACCAATACCAAAGCTAGAGTCCACAGAATGGAAGAGTGGGATAGACAAGACAGGCAAACCTAAACAGAAGGCAACACTTCTTGAAGAAATGTCCTCCCAAAAGAGTCCTCAGCTGAGTCAAAAAACATTAAATTTGGAAAATTTGGAAAAAGTATGCAATAATGACCAAGTGGCTACCTTGCAAATCTGTTCCATAGAAGCATCATTCTTAAAGGCCCAAGAAGAAGTGACAGCACTAGTGGAGCAAGCCGTTATTTTCTCTGGAGGCTGCTGTCCAGCTGTCTCATAAGCCAATCGAATAACACTTCTCAACTAGAAGGAAGGCAACCGGAGGAAACAGATAAATTAGACCGAAATCTCATGGCACTGCCAGGGCGACTACAAGAGCTGCTTGATCTCTTGTTCTTGCTCCAAATTTTGGAAGCTTGGCTTTTAGACGAGATACCATCAGATCCAACTCCAGAACTCCCCATTTGAAGGTTACCATAAGAAACATCCAGATGGAGAACCCATTCCCCTCGATGAAATGCCAGCCTGCTTAGATAATCCGCTTCCCAGTTGTCCTGGGATATGAATAGCAGAGAGATGACAATTGTGAGACTCTGCCCACTGAAGAATGCGAGTCACCTCCTTCATAGCTAACAAGCACCGAGTTCCTCCTTGTTGGTCGATATACACCACCGAACTGAAGTTGTCTGATTGAAATCTGATAAACCAGACTAAACTCAGTTGAGACCAAGCTGTTAGAGCATTTAGAATTGCTCTCAATGCTATGATATGTATAGGGAGGGCAGACTCCTCCTGAGGCCAAAGTCCCTGAGCTCTTAGAGACCCCCAAAGTGCTCCCCAGCCTAACAGGCTGGCATCCATGGTCACAATCTCCCAAGAAGGTCTCAGGTAACAAGTGCCCTGAGACAAGTGGTCCTGTGAGATTCACCAAGACAGAGAAATCCTTGTCTGTGAGTATAAAACTATCATCTGAGAGAGATTCAAGTGGTCTCTGTTCCATTGAGCATACATAACTGTAGAAGTCTCAAATGGAAGCGAGCAAATGGAATAATGTTAATGGATGCCATCATGAGACCAATTATTTCCATGCATACTGCCACTGATATACGAACAGAGGACTGAAGAGAACGACAGTCCTCCCAAAGCTTGAATTTTCTGATCTCCATCAAAAATATCTTCATAGATACTGAGTCTATTATTGTCCCTAGAAAACATACCCTTGTATTTTGCACCAAGTAACTTTTTCCTAGATTCACCTTCCACCCGTGAGAGTGGAGAATGACTAACAGAAAATCTGTATGTGATCTTACTAACTGAAAAGATGGTGCCTGAACCAAGATATTATCCAGGTAAGAAGCCACTGCAATCGCTAGAGACCTGTCCACAGGCAGAAGATCCCCTAGAACCTCCGTAAAGATTTGAGGATCAGTGGCGAGGCCGAAAAGAAGGGCTACAAATTGGAAATGTTGATCCAAAAAAGCAAACCTCAGGAACTTGAAATGTTCCCTGTGAATATGCAAATGAAGTTATGCATCCTTTAAGTCTATGGTGGTCATAAAGTGACACTCCTGAACCAGAGGGAGAATAGAACGAATAGTCTCCATTTTGAAGGACAGAACCTTGAGAAACTTGTTGAGAGACTTGAGTTATAGAAAGGGTCAAAAGGTTCCCTCCATTTTTGGGAACTACAAAAATATTTGAATACAATCCCTGACCCTGTTCTGATAGAGGAACTTGGATAATTACTCCCAGAGAAGACAGATCCCTTATGTAGTTTAAGAAGGCCTCTCTCTTTACCTGGTTTAAAGATAATCTGGATAATAGAAATCTGTCCCTGGGGGGACAAGAGTTGCATCCTATCCTGTATCCCTTGAAACTACACTGTCCAAGAGGAAGATTTCTGTCCCTTAAAGTTATGAAAGGAACGAAAAATAGAAGTCTGACAACCTCTATTCCTCTTATCCTGTGGTAAAAAGACTCCTTTTCCACCAGTAACCGTGGAAATTATCTCTGCCAGACCAGGACCAAATATAGTCTCACCCATAAAAGGTAGAGATGGAAGCTTGGATTTGGAAGTCACATCCGTAGACCAAGACTTTAACCAAAGGGCTCTGCGGGCTAGTATTGCAAAAATAGAAATCTTGGCTTCCAACCTGACAACCTGCATACTGGCATTACAAATAAAAGTATTAGCCAACTTTAGAGCCTTGATCCTATCTTGGATCTCCTCTATATTAGTCTCCTCTGAAATTAGAACAGACAATGAGTCACACCAATTAGAGGCTGCACCAGCAACTGTCGCAAAACTAGCAACTGGTTGCTGCTGCAAACCCTAATGAAGATTTTTTTTTCTTAAATAACCCTCCAATTTCTTATCCATAGGGTCTCTAAAAGAGGAACTATCCTTAAAAAGAATAGTAACATATAAAAAAATATGTTAAAAAAGTACACTAACCCCTAAACTGCCACCCCCTGCATCACAACTAATAAATAAACCTATTAACCCTTAAACGGCAATTCCCCCGCATCACAATTACCTAAATTAAACTATTAACCCCTAAACTGCCACCCCCACATTGCCAAAACTAAATTAAGCTAATAACCCCCAAACCACCATCTCCCAATAGACAAATACCTAAATTAAACTATTAACCCCTAAAGCTAACACCCCTAACTTTGACAAAATTAAAACATACCTTAAAATAAATAAAAAGTTACCTGTGAAAAACAATTAAAACCTAAGCTTAAACTAAAAAAAAACTAGCATTACAGAAAATAATAAAACCTAACATTACCAAAGAAAAAAAAAAAACAACCATTACAAAAAAATAAACACTAAAATTACAAAAAACAAACAAATAAAATTATCCAAAATAATAAAAAATATTCCTATTCTAATACCCCCAAAAAAAACATCCCACAAAAAATAAAAACCCCTAATCTAAAAATAAACCACCAATAGCCCTTAAAAGGGCCTTTTGCAGGGCATTGCCCCAAAGCTAGCAGCTCTTTTACCTTAAAAAATACCAATTACCCCATAACATTGCAACCCCCCACTACTGAGACCCCCCAGAATAAAAAAACCTAACTAAAAGAAAACTAATCTCACTATTGCCCTGTGAAGGGCATTTGTATGGGCATTGAGCTCTTTTTCTCTTTTTCAGCCCCCACCCCAAAAAAACCCCAATAACCTTAAACCACCCCCCAAAAAAAAAAAATTACTCTGATCCCCAAATTGGTACTCACCATGATAAAGGGCTGAGATCCATCCTCATCCCAGTGGCGAAACATCTTCATCCATCAGCGGAGCATGTTCTCCAAACTTCATCCAGGCCACTCACAATCTTCTATCTTCATATTGCGACGGCAAAGTCCTCCAGTGATGTCATCTACGACGTTGGTCCTCTGGATCAACACGGAGCTCCTCTTCATGCGGTCCATAGCAGAGTACCTTGCATTTAATCTTCAGTGTGCAGCTGGAGACAGCATGAAGAAGAGCTCTGTGTTGATGCTCTGACGAGGATGACCGACATCACCAAGGACTTCACCCAAGGACTACGCCATTGTCAATGGGATGAAGATAGAAGATGGACCGCAGCCTGGTTGAAGATTGGAGAATATACTCCGCCAATGGATGAAGATGTTTTGACGCTGGGATGAGGCTGTATTGCTGCCCTTCATCATTGGTGAGTACCAATCTGGGAATTAGGGGCATTTATTTATCAAGACCGCTGCTCCATAACCTGTCTGCCTGCTCTGCGGACAGCAATCAACCCGATCGAATTACGAATACAATCGGGTTGATTGACACCCCCTGCTAGCGGCCGCAAATCTGCAGGGGACGGCATTGTACCAGCAGTACTGCTGGTGCAATGATAAATGCTGAAAGCATATGCTGTCGGCATTTATCGATGTGCAGCGGACATGATCCGCAATATTGGCTCATGTCCGCTTGCACATTAATAAAAAGGCTCCTTAGTGTTAGTTTGTTTTTGATTTTTGGGGTGGTTTTTTTTTAAGATTTTGGATTTATTTTTTTTGGCTGAAGAAGAGCTGAATGCCCTTCCAAATGCCCTTTTTGTGGGAAATTGTTAGGTTTTTTTAGTAAGATTTTTTTTTATTTTGGGGGTGAGGGTTGTAATGTTTGGGGGTAATTGGTGTTTTTTTAAGAAAAAAAGAGCTGTAAGATTTGGGGCAATGCCCTGCAAAAGGCCATTTGTTTTTTTTATACTTTTTGGGGTGTTTTTTTGGGGGGGCATATTAGAATAGTAATAATTTTTATTATTTTGGATTTTTTTTGTAATGGTAATTTTTTTTAAATTGTATTAATTCTAGTGATGAATACGTGCACAAGCACGCCAAGTTTGAACTTGTTTTGCGTGCGGTATGTGGGTTTGCGCAGCATCACACACGCAAAAAGAAAGTTTGATTGAAAATTGTAATGGAGGCGCAATGGAAATAGTGTTATAGCCACATTCCGCGCGGTGTGTTTGCAATGGATTTACAGCGCAACTTGTAATTTGGACCACTGAGAAATATTTAACTCATGATCAACATAATTGCAGAGAGAAATCCAATTTCTAAAGATAAGAATACTGTACTTTACAATCCCAAAAATGTGAGTATGAAAAAAATTAAAGTAAGATTGTCATTACAGATTTGCAATCATTGCAATCAGGATTTGCGGTTTCTTGTGAATAGCTTTATGGGATACCAAGTATATATATATCCACAGGTAAAAAGCATTCACATGTATATTTATTTTATATATTCGGGGGCAACCCCGAAACGTCACATATATTAAACTGTTATTCTGCTTAAAGACCCGGTGAGTGCTTTTTACCTGTGGATATATGTACTTTGCTTTTTAAAGCACCCCGGGCAGGATGGATTAACTTTGTTACTGTGAGTGCTATACCGGCTTGGATATATATATATATATATATAAAATACATATACATGTAAATGTAAGTCATGTCCACTACCTGCAGAGTGTACAAAAGCAATCATATGTTACATAATCAAATCTAAGGAAAAATGCCTGAATTTTCCTTTACATCTGCCGAGATTTCACCAGGTGGTAAAATGCAATAAAAAAAAGTTGTAAACTGGTTGTAAAACAGTAAATGATGCAGGGTTTTGAGAGCTAAATCATTACTACTATTTATAACTGCCCATTATCTACAAAAATCTCAATGCAAGCTTAGATTTCTACTATTTTATGGCTAAGATGCTAAAGAA
This sequence comes from Bombina bombina, assembly GCF_027579735.1. Classification (NCBI taxonomy): domain Eukaryota; kingdom Metazoa; phylum Chordata; class Amphibia; order Anura; family Bombinatoridae; genus Bombina; species Bombina bombina. Next base: position 17,005,762 of record NC_069502.1, on the reverse strand, counting down.
GACATTGGTCATATAATGTTAGAAATACAATTTTGAATCAGAGAAATGTCACCAATGAACAAAGCTATTTTAGTGGCTGAAAGTGGTTCTTAAAAGTGGAATGATATGGACTTGTTGGGATAGCATTTGTGCAGAGTAAAATTCATAGGTCAAAAAAATTCTTACAACTATCATATATCTATAGCTCCACATAAATTTATTTTTTCTTAATACCTAGGACAAACATGTAAACAATTACTGGATTTCCTCTGCTAAGTGCAAGTTGGGCATGATCTATATAGTAAATGACTTGTCATTTAGAATGTGCACTATAACTATTAAAAATAACAATTGATAAACATTGGTACAAAGCAAAAAACAAACTGTAGCATAGATTAATATTAATATATTTTAAATGTATAGCTAGTGGATGCTTTAGTTCATAAAAGGCTTTCCTTTATATGTTGTTTTATTTCTGCAGATATGAATAGTTGCATCAGATGTCCTGATGACCAGTGGGCTAACCCTAGAAGAGATAAATGTGTCCCTAGAAACATAGAGTTCCTCTCGTATCATGATCCCCTTGGTATAGTGTTTGCTCTATCTGCTATTTCACTCACCGCTGTGACTGTAACCGTATTTGTGATATTTATTAGACACAAGGAAACTCCAGTCGTAAGAGCCAACAACCAGAACCTCAGCTATGTGCTCCTCACCACCCTCATGATGTCATTTCTCTGTTCCTTCCTATTCATTGGACGTCCCACAAAGATTTCCTGTCTTCTTCGACAAGCAGCTTTCGGAAATATTTTCACTGTTGCTGTGTCTTGTGTGTTGGCAAAAACAGTCATTGTTATCTTTGCTTTTAGGGCAACAAAACCCGATGGTAGAATGAGGAGGTGGTTTGGTAAGAATATCACAAGTTCCCTGGTACTTATCTGCTCCTTTGGGGAGGTTTTCATATGTGTTGTATGGGTCATATACTCTGCTCCATTTCCTGAATTGAATACCCAGGTAGAGATTGCCAAGACAATACTACAATGTAATGAAGGGTCTATAACGGCATTCTACTTTAGTATTGGTTACATGGGGCTGTTGGCTTTATTTAGTTTTATTGTAGCATTTTTATCCAGAAAACTGCCGGACACTTACAATGAAGCTCAGTACATTACCTTCAGCATGCTGGTGTTCTGCTGTGTTTGGGTCACATTTATCCCAGCCTACCTCAGCACCAAAGGCAAATACATGGTGGCTGTAGAGATATTTGCTATCCTGGCATCTGGTGCAGGACTCCTTTCTTGTATCTTCATACCCAAATGTTATATTATACTAATGAGACCTGATCTAAATGTGAGGGTCAGTATAAAGATGGGAAAAAAAACTAATTTGTAAGTAGATAAATACCTTTTAAATATCCATTAATATCAATATAATATTTCTAGAAAACATAACTAACTAAAATATTCATGTTGGTCAATGTATCCAAAGTTATAAAATAGACCTGTAAATAAACTATAATGTAACACAACATAAACACAGAGAAAAAAAAATATATTTTCAAAGAATTATTCACCGGGAAAATGTTTGTTTGATTTTACCATAATTTGTGACCAGAATCATTTGGATCAGTAGAATTTCTGTAAAAAAAAAACCATAATTTATACTTACCTGATAAATTATTTTCTTTCCTGGCATGGAGAGTCCACGGATCCATTCAATTACTAGTGAGAATTCAACTCCTGGCCACAAGGTGGAGGCAAAGAACACCCCAGCAAAGCTTCAAGTATCCTCCCACTACCCACAATCCCCAGTCATTCAGCCGAGGAATTATGGACAGAGAAGAAGACACAAAGGGTATAGAGGTGCCTGAGGTTTAGAAAATGACAAAAAGTCATCTTAAAATAATGGCCGGTCGTGGACTCTCCATGCCAGGAAAGAAAAGTATTTATCAGGTAAGTATAAATTATGTTTCCTTTCCAATGGCATGGAGAGTCCACAATTCCATTCAATTACTAGTGGGAACCAATACCAAAGCTAGAGACACAAGACAGGCGAACCTAAACAGAAGACAACACTGCTTGAAGAACTGTCCTCCAAAAAGAAGCCTCAGTTGAGGAAAAAAAATGTTTTAGAAAATTTGGAAAAAGTATGCAATGATGACCAAGTGGCCGCCTTGCAAATCTGTTCCATAGAAGCATCATTGTTAAAAACCCAAGAGGAAGCGACAGCCCTAATGGTGCGAGTCAAAATTTTCTCTGGAGGCTGCTGTCCAGCTGTCTCATAAGCCAATCGAATAATACTTCTCAACCAGAAGGAGAGAGTAGAAGAAGTGGCCTTCTGACCCCTCCGTTTACCAGAAAAGACAACAAAAAGAGCAGAATATTAGCAAAAATATTCAGCTACCTGTAAATAGCACTTCAAAGCACGCACGACATCCAGATTGTGTTTAAGGGTTAAGGTTAACATTCTTATTGTCTCTGTCCCTTTAAGACCTTCCCTATAAGAAAGCACCTCCTCCAGCTCTCATTGCTGGTTTATTGAGTTACAATTACAGCTCAGATTTCAGTAGGATTGATACCTGCTGTGATTTTTCCTTTTGCTAACTGAAAAGATTCTGTTACAATTTTGGACTTTCAATTATACTTGCTCACCGCATGTGGATAGCAGTTTCTATTTCTACCTGATACAAACTAACCTGCTGTATTAACAATTTCTTGCTGCTTTCTTCAGTTAACCAGGCTCTACAGTTACAAAGGGCTGTGTTCACCTGCAGCAGCTACGTCATCAGCTACAGCCTACAAGCAGCTCACGCTGAAACTCACAGCAAGCAGGGAGAAGCGTTATCGCACACAGGATTCAGGTCAGACTTACATTTGCCTAAAAATACTTTGTCTTATTATGCTATAAGTGATCTGTATCTACAATACGCAATATTCTATTGACTTTCAATACAACCTACAAGTAAAATTCTTATTCAATAATTTAAACTGCCTAAAGAAACGAATACAGCTTCAGCAGTTCCTGAGCTGTCTCTAACTTTGGCAAACATTAAAACATCAGAGAAACATTAACTACTCATTCATTACGTTTCTCTTATGTAACATCCACCAATTTAAAGGGCTAGCTTAAGTATTGAGCTGAAACAAAACTTCAAGTTTTCAATATATAGCCTGCCATTACAGAATAAACCAGCCAAAAAGTATTAGGATTTTGTGTTTGTGTACACTAACATATCCTAACCATTAGAATTTACTCAGCTTTACAAAATACTAAACATGGAACCTGACCCTTTAAGTGATAGGGTGCAAATCCTCTCAGATAGATTGGAAGCCCTATCTGGTTCTTTTCATGAACTACAAGTGGAGAATCAGGCTTTAAAGGCCTGCTTAAGGGAGACTCTTGCACCTAAACCCTCCACAGTTGATTCTACGCCAGAACCCATGGTCTCCCCCCCAGAAAAGTTTTCTGGAGACCGTTTTAGAGAGTTTAGGAACTCTTGCATGCTTCTATTTGAAATGAAACCTCACACTTATCCATCAGAAAGGTCAAGAGTGCTCACTGTAATTTCTTATTTGAGGGGGGAGCCCAGGGCCTGGGCTGACACTTTTTATGAAAGTGATGATTTAATTCTGGGATCTTTAAATGCCTTCTTCAATCAAATGTCAGCACTATATGATGACCCTTTTAAAAAAGGTCACAGCTGAAACCACACTCAGGGCTTTAAAACAGAGGAAGAATCCTGTGGAAACTTATATAACGCAATTCAAGATTTCTGCCAAAGATTCTGAATGGAATGAGGTTTCACTCAAAACTCAGTTTCGCTTGGGGTTATCTGAGGAAATAAAAGATGAACTTTCACGCACAGGCATTCCAGAATCCTTGGAGGATTTTTTCACTCTTACAATTAACATAGATAGACGCCTTAGGGAACGTCGCTCTGAAAAGGCTACTGGTTCAAGGAATTTACCATCTACAGCTGTCTATCAAAATAAGGATACCCCTCAACCCATGGATATAGGATTCATGAAGGGACCACTAACCCCTCAAGAGAAAACTAGGAGGAAGTTGCACAGTTTGTGCATGTACTGTGCTAGCCCCGCTCATGAAGTAAAGGACTGCCCTGTCCTCGTAAAGAATAAGAAGGGTGGGTTACCTAGTTTAACAGAATCTCTTGTAATGAAGATTGCCAAACCCTCTTATCTAACTATTCCTATTGTTTTACAGTGGGATCAAGTCCAGATAACAACTGATGCAATTTTGGACACTGGGTCTAGCAGAAATTTTGTTGATCTTTCTTTTGTGAAACGCAATAAAATACCTTTAGTGTGTAAGCTTACTCCGGTCTCTGTGAAGGTCATTGATGGCTCATTGCTTAAATCTGGTCCAGTTACGCATCAGACTACACCATTACAGGTAACATCTTGCACACATATCACAGAAACACTCATTTTTGATGCAATATCCTCTCCAATGTTTGATGTAATACTTGGTATTAATTGGTTACGCAACCATAAACCTAATATCAATTGGAGTGATCTTAGTCTATCTTTTCCTTATCTCACTCAAGATAACGTAACACCTTCTAATTTAGTGTTATTGCAGGTTGATGACAATAAGTTACCTATGCATTATGCTGACTTTTCGGATGTTTTTAATAAAAAAGAAGCCGAGAGTTTACCTCCCCATAGGGATTACGACTGTCCCATTGATCTACTCCCATCAGTGTCAATCCCTTATGGACATATTTATCCCCTTTCTAAGCCAGAATTAAAACATCTTAAAAATTATATTGCCGAAAATCTTAGAAAGGGTTTTATTAGACCCAGCACCTCTCCCGCAGGTGCAGGAATATTTTTTGTCACCAATAAAGATTGTACGTTAAGACCCATTATTGATTACAGGGAGTTGAATTGGCGTACCAGAAAAAACAGGTACCCCCTCCCACTGATCCCTGAGTTAAGTGAAAGATTAAGGGGGGCCTATATTTTCACTAAATTGGATCTTCGAGGTGCCTATAATCTTATACGAATGAGAGCTGGCAACGAATGGCTCACTGCTTTTCAGACTAGGTACGGGCTATTCGAATATACGGTGATGCCATTCGGTCTATGCAATGCCCCAGCAACATTCCAATGTCTAATCAATGATCTTTTTAGAGATATCTTGGATGTATGCATTGTTGTTTATTTAGACGACATTTTGATTTATTCACAAGATATTGATCAACACAGAGTCCATGTCAGGGAGGTACTTTCTAGATTACGTAAGTATAACTTATATGCTAAATTAGAAAAATGTATATTTGAGTCTAACAACATATCCTTTTTGGGTTATGACATCTCCCCAATGGGAATCAAGATGCAAGACGAAAAGGTACAGGCGATCCAGGATTGGCCAGTTCCTCAATCAAAAAAAGATGTCCAACTATTCCTGGGCATTTCTAATTATTATAGAAAATTTATTCCAGGATTCGCAGCCATCACCAAACCCCTAACAGAATTGACTAAACTGAATCTCCATTTTAGGTAGACAAGTCAAACTCAATCGGTTTTTGACTGCCTAAAAACCAAATTCACCACCGCTCCCATTCTGCAGTACCCTGATCTGGATAAACAGTTTACACTGGAGGTTGACGCTTCCGAATTCGCCATTGGGGCAATCCTTTCACAAAAAAGATGATCCTTTAAAGAACCATTACATCCAGTTGCCTTCTTCTCTAGGATGATGCAACCTGCAGAATTAAATTACCCTGTAGGCGAGAAGGAATTACTTGCAATAAAGTGTTCCTTTGACCATTGGAGACACCTGTTGGAGGGGGCTACTCAACCAACGGTCATATATACTGACCACAAAAATCTGCAATACCTGCAATCCAATCGAATATTGTCCTCCAGACAATTACGTTGGAGTCTTTATTTTTCCCGTTTCAACTATGTCATTATGTACAGGCCAGGGATGAAGAATGGCAAGGCAGACGCCCTTTCCAGACAAGCATCTAAACCCTCAACTCCTAACATACCTTCCACTATTGTCCCAAAAGATTGTATCATTGGAATTATGGCAGATCTAACAACTTTACTCAAAGATGCAACCGCTATCGACCCATCAGTACCTCATACAGATCTCATTTGCAACTCTGATGGCTTACTATACAAGGAAGGAAAGCTGTATATTCCTCCAACACTTAGACTCTCAATTCTAAAGTCAGTGCATGAATCTCCTCTTGCTGGATACATGAGAAGAGATAAAACTTCTGATTTGTTGAAACAATCTTTTTGGTGGCCATCTCTTAATTATGATCTTAAGGATTACCTTTCTAAGTGTATTGTTTGTGCAACATCCAAACCCTCAAGACAACTTCCTATGGGGCTCTTACAACCTCTACCGGTACCACGAATACCGTGGGAGGCAGTCTCTATAGATTTTATTGTTGATTTGCCAGTTTCTAGTAATTACACTACCATCATGGTTGTCACAGATTTATTTTCAAAAATGGCTCACTTTACTCCTATCTCTTCCCTACCCACTTCAAAGACTACTTGTGAGTTGTTCATTCAAAATGTAGTACGGTTACATGGCATACCCAAAACCATCCTCAGCGACCGTGGTACCCAATTCACATCCAAATTTTGGAGGTCTTTATGTACAGCCTTGCATATCAAGCAAAAACTCACCACTGCCTACCATCCTCAAACAAATGGGCAAACGGAGAGGGTGAATCAGTGGCTCGAACAGTATCTACGCTATTTCTGCTCTCATCAAAAGGATTCCTGGGCATATAATAACAACAAAAGTTCCTCCACTGGCACATCTCCATTCTATGTAAATTACGGTCTACATCCCAACTTCACTCTTATTCCGAAAGTTGATACTCCTTGTCCACAAGTTAACGATCTTGTCAATGATATCTCTGCTAATTTCTCTTCCATTCGTGAACATATACTTCAGGCACAAGCTTCACAACGTAGGTACTATGACCTCCGCCATCGACCTAGCCCAAAATAGGACAACTTGTGTCTCTACAAGAAACCTCAGGATACCATATCCATGCAAAAAATTAGGTAAACTCTTTTTAGGACATTACCCTATCATCCGTGTCAATGGCATTAATACTGTCACATTACAACTACCACCCACCTTCAAGATACATCCTACCTTTCATGTGTCTCTGATCAAACCATGTAACGTACCTGTATCCAGTACTGTTCCAGATGACTCCATACCTACTCTTGTATCTGAAGTTGAGTATGAGTTGCATAGCATCTTAGATTCTAGACTCCGTCGTGGGAATCTTTTTTATCTGGTACACTGGAAGGGTTTCGGACATGAGGATGATTCCTGGGAGCCTGCTTCGAATATTTCTGCTCCGCGACTTGTCTCTCTCTTCCACAGACGTAATCCTGATCGTCCGAGGCCATGAACCTCGCAGTGGTTCTTTTTTAGGGGGGATCTGTAAGGGTTAAGGTTAACATTCTTGTTGTCTCTGTCCCTTTAAGACCTTCCCTATAAGAAAGCACCTCCTCCAGCTCTCATTGCTGGTTTATTGAGTTACAATTACAGCTTAGATTTCAGTAGGATTGATACCTGCTGTGATTTTTCCTTTTGCTAACTGAAAAGATTCTGTTACAGTTTTGGACTTTCAATTATACTTGCTCACCGCATGTGGATAGCAGTTTCTATTTCTACCTGATACAAACTAACCTGCTGTATTAACAATTTATTGCTGCTTTCTTCAGTTAACCAGGCTCTACAGTTGCAAACGGCTGTGTTCACCTGCAGCAGCTACGTCATAAGCTACAGCCTACAAGCAGCTCTCACACAGAGACACGCTGAAACTCACAGCAAGCAGGGAGAAGCTTTATAAAACACTGGATTCAGGTCAGAATTACATTTGCCTAAAAATACTTTGTCTTATTATGCTATAAGTGATCTGTATCTACAATACGCAATATTCTATTGACTTTCAATACAACCTACAAGTAAAATTCTTATTCAATAATTTAAACTGCCTAAAGAAACGAATACAGCTTCAGCAGTTCCTGAGCTGTCTCTAACTTTGGCAAACATTAAAACATCATAGAAACATTAACAACTCATTCATTACGTTTCTCTTATGTAACATCCACCAATTTAAAGGGCTAGCTTAAGTATTGAGCTGAAACAAAACTTCAAGTTTTCAATATATAGCCTGCCATTACATTGTGCAACAACCGCTCCTTCTTAGAGGAAGGATTAGGACAAAAAGAAGGAACAACAATTTATTGGTTAATATTGTGTTCCGAAACCACCTTGGGTAGGAATCTTGATTTAGTACAGAGAACTGCCTTATCCGCATGAAGAACAATATAAGGAGAATCACACTGTAGAGCCGAAAGTTCCAAAACTCTATGGGCAGAGGAAATTGCCAGCAGAAGCAAAATCCTTTCAGGACAATAACCTAATATCAACATAATGCATAGGCTCAAATGGAGCCTGCTGCAGAACTTTAAGAAGTAGATTAAGACTCCAAGGAGGAGCAATTGACCTAAACACAGGCCTGATTCTAACCAAAGCCTGGACAAAAGATTGAACATCTGGCAAAATTGCCAGATGCTTCTGCAGAAGAATTGACAGAGCTGAAATCCAACCCTAACAGGCTGGCATCTGTGGTCACAATCTCCCAAGAAGGTCTCAGAAAGCAAGTGCCCTGAAACAAGTGGTCCTGGGAGATTCACCAAGACAGAGAAATCCTTGTCTGAGAGTCTAAAACTATCCTCTGAGAGAGATCCAAGTGGTCTCCATTCCATTAACTGAGCATACATAACTGTAGAGGTCTCCGATGGAAGCGAGCAAACAGAATAATGAGACCAATTATTTCCATATATACTGCCACTGATGAATGAACAGAGGACTGAGAGAACAACAGTCATCCAGAAGCTTTAATTCTCTTCATAAATACTTAGTTTATGATTGTCCCCAGAAAACATACCCTGGTATTTGGCACCAAGTAACTTTTCCCTAGATTCACCTTCCACCCGTGAGAGCGGAAAATAACTAACAGAAAATCTGTATGGGATCTTGATAACTGAAAAGATGGTGCCTGAACCAAGATATTGTCCAGGTAAGAAGCCATTGCAATCCCTAGAGACCTGGCCACAGCCAGAAGAGCCCCTAGAACCTCCTTAAAGATTTGAGGAGTAGTGGCGAGGCCAAAAAGAAGGGCTAGAAATTCTAAATGTTGATCCAAAAAAGCGAACCTCAAGGACTTGAAATGCTCCCTGTGGTTAGGCACATAAAGTTATGCATCCTTTAGGTGGTCATAAAGTGACACTCCTGAACCAGAGGGAGAATAGAACGAATAGTCTACATTTTGAAGGACAGAACCTCGAGAAACTTGTTGAGAGATGTAGGTTCTAGAAAGGGTCAAAAAGTGCCCTCCCTTTTTGGGAACCACAAAACAATTTGAATAAAATCCCTGACCCTGTTCTGCTAGAGGAACTGGGATAATTACTCCCAGAGAAGACAGGTCCCTTATGCAGTTTAAGAAGGCCTCTATCTTTACCTGGTTTACAGATAGTATGGATAATAGAAATATGTCCCTGGGGGGACAAGATTTACATCCTATCCTGTATCCATGGAGACTACACTGTCCAAGGATCTGGAAAATTGCAAATCCAAGCCTGCTAAAAGAAGGAAAACCTGCCCCCTACCTGATCCAGAACTGGATCTAGGGTGGCCCCTTCATGCTGACTTAGCATCAGCGGAAGGCTTTCTGGACTGCTTACCCTTATTCCAGGGCTGGCTAGCTCTCCAAGAAGTCTTGACTTGTTCAGATTTAGAAGAGAACGATTTCTGTCCCTTAAAGGTATGAAAGGAACAAAAAATAGAAGTCTGACGACCTCTATCCCTCTTATTCTGTGGTAAAAAGACTCCTTTTCCACCAGTAACCATGGAAATGATCTCTGCCAGACCAGGACCAAATAAAGTCTCACCCATAAAAGGTAGAGATGGAGGCTTGGATTTGGAAGTCAAATATGCAGACCAATACTTTAACCAAAGGGCTCTGTGGGCTAGTATTGCAAAACTAGAAATCTTGCCTCCCAGCCTGACATTCTGCATACTGGCCTCACAGATAAAAGTATTAGCCAACTTTAGAGTCTTGATCCTATCTTGGATCTCCTCTATATTAGTTTCCTCTGAAATTAGAAAAGACAATGAGTCACACCAATAATAGACTGCACCAGCAACTGTCACAATACTAGCAACTGGTGGCCGCTGCAAACCCTGATAAAGAAATATTTTTTCTTAAATAACCCTCCAGTTTCTTATCCATAGGGTCTCTAAAAGAGGAACTATCCTCAGACGGGTTAAAAGAATCACCCGGCTTCTCCGATTCCCGAGATATAATGTCAAATCTGGAACAGAAAAACCTCCACAGATTTAGGTTTGACATAAAAAACTCTATTCAGTTTATTAGACTTCTAAGGAGCCTTTGCAGTTGTTTCAGAGTCATCTAAAGTATATAACACATCCTTCAAAAGTAAAAGCAGATGCTCCAGTTTAAATCTAAAATTAACCTACTCCAAATCTACTGTTCAAGGAACTGCAGATTCCGAATTAGAGATTTCACACTCAAAAGCTGCAGAGGAATGATCCTCGCTAGATAAATGAGAAAGTCTAACCAAATCAGTCTCGGTGTAAACAGAACCCATAGAAATGTTCTTTTATTTCCTCCTACTTTTTCCAGAACTAGGTAAAGCCCTTAGGGTTGCAGAAACTGCAGAAATCAACTGGGCAGCACACATTTTTAGGCAAACAAGCACTCCAAGAAACTGAGAGGAACCACAGGGCACTGCATGCAAATCTGTCAAAGACTGGGACATGTTAGAGGAAGTCTGAGACAACCCCTGATCATCATTATCCTGAGAAAAAGAAGGCTCAGATAAGGAAACTTTATCACTTAATAAGAAAACCTTATTATGGCAAGGGGAACAAAATTGCACAGTAGGAAAAACCTGGGCATCTGCACAATAAAGACATTTATCAAATGACAGAGAAAGCTTGGGGTCAGCATCCATAGTAAAAATAAAATAGCCTTTTATTTTTCTTATACATTTTATATCGAAAATTAGAATAATAATAAAAAAACTTTAGGCATAGATATTAAATAATTATTAAAACCGGCACCTTCTACACCCCAGCGTATCACCCAACTGAGAAGCAGGAATCCAATCTACACCAGCAGATAAAACAATCTTGTTCAAACTGCAAATCCTAGAAAGCTGCAACCATCAGAGAGAAGCGACAGGCAGGAAAAAATGATCTTATGGAAGGAAAACTGCTCTGACTCCTTGAAAATCCGGCTTCCAAACAGCCGGCTACAAACAAACTGTTCAGCACTCAGGAAGTAACTGAGTGGTCACATGATCGCAAATTCAAAAGTAAGGTGCGGTCCAACAACTTTCTTAAAGAGATATTACACAAACAAAATAAAAGGTAACTTTGTGCAAACACATCTCCATAGCCAAAATAAAAAAAGCCTGGCCCTTCACATGACAGAACAGTGCCATGAACTGCTGCCCAAAAAAATCCCCAAACTTTAAAAGGGATATTCAGTCCCATAAGGATCCACTCCTCAAACTATCCTTTTCTTTCTTTTTTTCTTTTAAAAACAAGGAATTCTTAAGTGCTGCATCCTTCTCACCTAGAAGGTAAAATAACTTACCTGTAGATCCGCTGTAGGGCAGGTACAGCAAACAGGTGTAAAAGAATCCTCACTGACAGAGACCTGTAGATAAAGAAAGAACAGAGTAACCAACCCTGGTTTTCTATATAGGGGTAGCAAAAATGTTGGAAGCTAAGCAAAGACCACCTCACCATCTTCCAACTGCTAAAAGCCACCATTACTCTTACTAAAGAGAATTACATGGACACAGCTTAACCACAATCCTTGCTTGCAGGGAAAGGTACCCATTTAAGGATTAAAAACTTGATATCTTCAGACACATTCTTTGCAAATCACCTACAATGTTACGCAGTGAAAGAATGACTGGGGATTGTGGGTAGTGGCAGGATACTTGAAGCTTTGCCGGGGTGTTCTTTGCCTCCACCTTGTGGCCAGGAGTTGAATTCCCACTAGTAATTAAATTGTTTTGTAGATTCTCCATGCCATTGGAAAGAAAAGTATATTAAAAATGTGCCCCCTTTTATTCCCTAAAAACTTGAGGAACAATGTCCGTACAGTGCACAGTAAACAAGGGGACAACAGGACAACCGGGCAAGCTGGCATTCAGAGAAGCAGGACATGGCTGAGTAGTCCACAACAAAGTTACAAAAAGGAGTGGGCAGAAGATAGGACACACCATTTGAGAGTTATCTCTGGGAATGCCAAGTGGGCCCCCAAGGCATCAGCTGAGAAGCCCTGGTGGAGTATATATTTGGAGCAACTAACAATTGGATAAATGAAATTTAGGCATGCAGGGCACACAGGGCAGTATCATAAGGTCTGTGACATATTATTTGTACACTTTGGGGTAGATTTATTAACTGTGGGGTGGACAGCATACACTGTCAGCATTTAACATTGCACTAGCATTTCTAGTGAAATGCTGGTGCAATGCCGCCCCCTGAACATTTGCAGCCAAACGGCTGCTAGTAGGGGATGTCAATCATTCCGATCATATCAGATCGGGATGATTGCTTCTTCTTAACTTCAGTGTCTAGAGAACCGGAAACTACGGAGGTAGATTGCAGCATTCGCTGCTTGGTAAATTTACCCCATAGAGTAAATTTATATTTTGGCTGGTCGGCCATCCAGGACAGCCGCACAGGTAATGTGGAATATGGGAGGTGTATACATAGGCCCCTATTTATCATTGCGTCAACTATGTTGCATTTGCGGGCGTCAATACCCTCTCCAAACATTGCGCATTTATAAAAAAAAAACGTCAAAAACACTTGCGTCAAGTACGGCACTATGAGTATCGTACTGGGCAGCATCTTTTTGATAAATCTGAGTATTTGATTTTGCAAATTTCCCTGCTTAGCTAATTTTTCAACTTGCATTTATATCATATGAAGATTTTTTTACTCTTCTTATTGCAACTGTATTCATAACATTTGCACATATCTTTGTTAATATACACATTGATATATATATATGAATATAACACACAGAGAAAGTCCAGCACTCACTCACAAGCTCTCAACTAATGGAAGAGTTAGTTACCGCATCTGGCCAAATGGGAAAAGCCCAGGTACCTCGTCAAGGTCTCTTCCAAAAAAACCTGGGTCCCTAAACATCCACACAATGCAGATGTTACAGACCCCATTCAGGAGGCCAGTAAGCAAATTAAATGTTACCTGTTTAAACAGGAAATAAGGAGAATGGGTGTGTACTTCACAGAATCCTCAATGGTTATAATTATTAAACATATATTTGTTTACAATTGTATGCAAACAATAAAGTTTTGCAATTGAATTCAAACAATAAAGTTTTGCAATTGTATTCAAACAATAAAGTTTTGTAATTACATTCAAGCAATAAAGTTTTGCAATCTTAATAACCAAGTCACATGTAATTTGTGCTTATTTATCATAAATATTAAACATGCACATATTCATTTTTCCCTACAGTATTCCTCTATCACTTTTCATGTAAATCAATCTCACAAACTTTACATTCTTATCTATACAAGGGAAAGTCATACATAACAGGACTAGTGATGTCGCGAACATAAAAATTTGGGTTCGCGAATGCAAACTTCCACAACTGTTCACGAACGGGCGAACCGGGCGAACGGCCATAGACTTCAATAGGCAGGCGAATTTTAAAACCCACAGGGACTCTTTCTGGCCACAATAGTGATGGAAAAGTTGTTTCAAGGGGACTAACACCTGGACTGTGGCGTGCCAGAGGGGGATCCATGGCAAAACTCCCATGGAAAATTACATACTTGATGCAGAGTCTGGTTTTAATCCATAAAGGGCATAAATCACCTAACATTCCTAAATTGTTTGGAATAACGTGCTTTAAAACATCAGGTATGATGTTGTATCGATCAGGTAGTGTAAGGGTTACGCCCGCTTCACAGTGACAGACCAAACTCCCCGTTTAAAGGGACAGTCTACACCAGAATTTTTATTGTTTTAAAAGATAGATAATCCCTTTATTACCCATTTCCCAGTTTTGCATAACTAACACATTTATAATAAAATACTTTTAAGCTCTGTGATTATCTTGTATCTAAGCCTCTGCAAACTGCCCCTTTTTTCAGTTCTTTTGACAGACTTGCAGTCTAGCCAATCAGTGCCTGCTCCCAGATAACTCCTCGTGCACAAGCACAGTGTTATCTATATGAAATATGCGAACTAGTGGTGAAAAACTGTTAAAATGCAATCTGAAAGAGGTGGGCTTCAAGATCTAAGAAATTAGCATATGAACCTTCTAGGTTAAGCTTTCAACTAACAATACCAAGAGAACAAAGCAAAATTGGTGATAAAAGTAAATTGGAAAATTGTTTAAAATTAAATGCTCTATCTGAATCATGAAAGTTTATTTTGGCCTAGACTGTCCCTTTAATGCACCGCAAACAACCGCAAACAGTCCATTTGCACAACCGCAAACTCCCCATTTGCACAAGGTTGGATACCAAGCTAGCCATGTCCTGTTCCTTGTCCTCACTAATGTCATTGAAGGTCTCTTCCTCCACCCAGCCACGTACAACACCAAGGGTCCCCGAAAGGTGACAACAAGCCCCCTGGGACGCCTGCTGTGTTTGGTCTTCCACCTCCTCAAAGCCACCTTCCTCCTCTGACTCCTCTTCTTCAGACTCCTCTCTCTGCGTTGCCTCTCTCTGCATTATTATAAGGTGTGTTAAGTAGTACTATTCCTATCAGTTTAATCCCTGTTATGTCCCCTATCAGGGGACGTGTATATGGCATTGATTTTAGGAACCGAGAGATGGAAAAAGATGCTTGGTCGGTCCTCCTACTTCAAATTTGGGGCACTGCGCGTGCAATCTAATGTGCCACCAGATAGGAGTGGTGTGTTAAGTAGTACTATTCTTATCAGTTTAATCCCTGTTACGTCCCCTATCAGGGGACATGTATATGGCATCGATTTAAGGAACCGGGAGATGGAAAAAGATGCTTGGTCGGTCCTCCTACTTCAAATTTGGGGCACTGCGCGTGCAATCTAATGTGCCACCAGATAGGAGTGGTGTGTTAAGTAGTTCTATTCTTATCAATTTAATCCCTGTTACGTCCCCTATCAGGGGACGTGTATATGGCATCGATTTTAGGAACCGGGAGATGGAAAAAGATGCTTGGTCGGACCTTCTACTTCAAATTTGGGGCACTGCGCGTGGAATCTAATGTGCTACCAGATAGGAGTGGTGTGTTAAGTAGTACTATTCCTATCAGTTTAATCCCTGTTATGTGCCTTTTTTTTGGTTTGGTTTTTGAAGCCACAGTGCAGCACCAGAGGCCAGAAAAAGTAGGCATGTACACATGCCTGAAAAATTAGGTATTGTTGCAGCCGCTGCTGTAGCCGCGGCCAGAGAAATTGATGTTTGTTTCCCAGGCATAAAGTGCCCTAAAACATTGCGGCTTGAACCCTAGTTGGTGGCGGATAAGTCACGCAAGTCATCCGGCATTCAGAGATAAAATACAGCAGTGTGTGGACCATTTTTAGCCCAAGGCAGCTCATCTCATCAGGCCTTTTTTAGTCGAATGTATCGCCCACTGTCAGTCCCTTCGGGATCCATCCCTCATTCATCTTAATAAAGGTGAGGTAATCTAGACTTTTTTGACCTAGGCGACTTCTCTTCTCAGTGATAATACCTCCTGCTGCACTGAAGGTCCTTTCTGACAGGACACTTGAAGCGGGGCAGGCCAGAAGTTCTATCACAAATTGGGATAGCTCAGGCCACAGGTCAAGCCTGCACACCCATAGTCAAGGGGTTCATCGCTCCTCAGAGTGTCGATATCTGCAGTTGAGGCGAGGTAGTCTGCTACCTGTCGGTCGAGTCGTTCTCTGAGGGTGGACCCCGAAGGGCTGTGGCGATGCGTAGGACTTAAAAAGCTCTGCATGTCCTCCATCAACAACACGTCTGTAAAGCGTCCTGTCCTTGCTGGCGTGGTTGTGGGAGGAGGAGGATTACTTTCACCTCTTCCCCTGTTAGATTCCCGTTGTGCTGTGACATCACCCTTATACGCTGTGTCGTTCTCCTTCAGCCTTTTTATACGAGGGTCCCTCAACAGGCACGACAGCATGAAAGACCCCATTTGCACAAGGTTGGATGCCGAGCTACTCATGTCCGGTTCCTCATCCGCAGTGATCTCACTGAAGGTATGTTCTTTCCCCCAGCCACGTACAACACCACGGGTACCAGATAGGTGACAACGAGCACCATGGGATGCCTGTTGTGGTTGGTCATCCTCCTCCTCCTCAAAGCCACATTCCTCCTCTGACTCCTCTTCCTCACAATCCTCTTCCAGTGTTGCCACAGGTCCAGCAAGCGATGCTGATAAGGCTGTTTCTGGTGGTGATGGTGACCACAACTCTTCCTCTTCCTCTTCACGCTCATCTACGGCCTGATCCAGCACTCTTTGCAGGGCACAATCCAGGAAGAAAACAAATGGTATGATGTCGCTGATGGTGCCTTCGGTGCAACTGACTAGGTTTGTCACCTCCACAAAAGGACGCATGAGCCTACAGGCATTGCGCATGAGCATCCAGTAACATGGCAAAAAAATTCCCAGCTCCGCAGAGGCTGTCCTAGCACCGCGGTCATACAAATAGTCGTTAACGGCTTTTTCTTGTTGGATCAGGCGGTCGAACATTAGGAGTTTTGAATTCCAACGTGTCAGGCTGTCGCAAATCAAGTGCCTCACTGGCATGTTGTTTCACCACTGGATATCTGAAAAGAGCGCCATGGCCATGTAGGAACACCTGAAATGGCCACACACCTTCCTGGCCTGCTTCAGGATGTCCTGTAAGCCTGGGTACTTATGCACAAAGCATTGTACGATCATATTACACACATGTGCCATGCACGGCACATGTGTCAACTTGCCCAAATTCAATGCTGCCACCAAATTTCTTCCGTTGTCACTAACCACTTTGCCGATCTACAGTTGGTGCGGCGTCAGCCACTGATCCACCTGTGCGTTCAGGGCGGACAGGAGTGCTGGTTCGGTGTGACTCTCTGCTTTCAGGCAAGTCAACCCTAAGATGGCGTGACACTGCCGTATCCGGGATGTGGAATAGTACATGGGGAGCTGGGGGGGTGCCGTTGATGTGGAGCAAGACGCAGCAGCAGAAGTGGACTCAGCCAAGGAGGTTATGGAAGAGGATGGAGTAGGAGGAGTAGAGGAGGTGGCAGCAGGCCTGCCTGCAAGTCGTGGCGGTGTCACCAACTCCTCTGCAGAGCCACGCATTCCATGCTTGGCAGCCATCAGCAGGTTTACCCAATGCGTAGTGTAGGTGATATACCTGCCCTGACCATGCTTTGCAGACCAGGTATCAGTGGTCAGATGTACCCTTGCCCCAACAATGTGTGCCAGACATGCCATTACTTCCTTTTGCACAATCGAGTACAGGTTTGGGATTGCCTTTTGTGCAAAGAAATTTCGTCCGGGTACCTTCCACTGCGGTGTCCCAATAGCTACAAATTTTTTGAACAACTCAGACTCCACCAGCTTGTATGGTAAAAGCTGGCGGGCTAAGAGTTCAGTCAAGCCAGCTGTCAGATGCCGGGCAAGGGGGTGACTTTGTGACATTGGCTTCTTACGCTCAAACATGTCGTTGACAGACACCTGACTGTGGGCAGATGAGCAGGAACTGCTCAAGGCGAGACACGGAGTGGCGGATGGCTGAGAGGGGGCAAGGAGGACAGCAGTGGTTGACGTGGCTGAAGATGCTTGACCAGGAGGAGGATGGCGGCTTTGAGTATGTGTGCTGCTTGTACTCATGTGTTGATCCCATAGGCGTTTGTGATGTGTGATCATGTGCCTTTGCAAAGCAGTTGTACCTAGGTGGGTGTTGGACTTCCCACGACTCAGTTTCTTTTGGCACAGGTTGCAAATGGCATCGCTGTTGTCAGAGGCAGACACACACAAAAAATGCCACACTGCTGAGCTCTGCAATGACGGCATTCTGGTGGTGGCAACAGCATGCGTTGATTGGCGTGCTGTCTGGCTGACCCCGGCTGCCGATGCATGCTGTCTGACTGTGCCACTAGCTCCTTGCAACGACCTCCACCTCCTTCAAACTTGTCTCCTCCTCCTCTCTGTCTCCCCATCTGAACTTTCCCCCTGTTCTTCTTCTCTTCTAGCGGGTACCCACGTGACATCCACGGATGCATCGTCATCATCAACCGCTTCACTTGTATCTGACAGCTCAACAAAGGAAGCAGCAGCGGGTACAACATCATCATCATCACACCGTACGTCCATGTGCGTAATGCTGCTTGACTGAGACATATCCCTGTTATCTACATCCTCTGGCAATAATGGTTGCGCATCACTATCACTCATTTCTTCCAACTGATGTGTAAATAACTCCTCTGACGGATCAAGTGAACCGGCTGTGGTGCTATTGTTGGTGGTGGCGGCAGGCGGGCGAGTGGTAACTTGAGAGGTGCCCGAAGCTAAGCTGGAGGAGGATGGTGCGTCAAGGTTCCGAGCGGAAGCTGTAGAAGATTGGGTGTCCTGTGTTAGCCAGTCAACTATGTCCTCAGAACTGTTCGAGTTTGGGGTACGTGGCATCTGAACACTGGGCATTATTCTAGGGCCAAAGGGAATCACACCACCATCTCAAACACAACGGCCCCTGCGGGGTGGCCTGCCTCTGCCTGTCATTTTTTTTTTTCGATTAGTGGTACTATGCGTGCAAGCAACTGTGACAACAGATATGAGTGGCACTGTGCACTGGCAGAAGTTGGCAGAGTAGACGCTGTAGGCCTGACACACACGCTTGCAGACAACTAACTGCTATTCAATCTATTACAGTCACATTTTTTTTTTTTTTTAAATGTACACTACTGTTCCATCAGATATGAGTTGCACTGGTGTGACACTGTGCCCTGGCAGGCCCTGAAACGCACACGTGTGAAGGAAACTGACTGCTATTATTTAACACAGTAAAAAAAGTGTTTTTTTTTTAAAATGTACACTAATGTTACACCAAATATGAGTTGCACTGGGGTGACACTGTGCCCTGGCAGGCACTGAAACGCACACGTGTGAAGGAAACTGACTGCTATTATTTAACACAGTCAAAAAAGTGTTGTTTTTTTTTTTAAATCTATACTACTGTTACACCAGATATGAGTTGCACTGGGGTGACACTGTGCCCTGGCAGGCAGGCAGGCACTGAAACGCACACGTGTGAAGGAAACTGACTGCTATTATTTAACACAGTCAAAATAGTGTTGTTTTTTTTAAATCTACACTACTGTTACACCAGATATGAGTTGCACTGGGGTGACACTGTGCCCTGGCAGGCAGGCACTAAAAAGCACATGTGTGAAGGAAACTGACTGCTATTATTTAACACAGTCAAATAAGTGTTGTTTTTTTTAAATCTACACTACTGTTACACCAGATATGAGTTGCACTGGGGTGACACTGTGCCCTGGCAGGCAGGCACTGAAACGCACACGTGTGAAGGAAACGGACTGCTATTATTTAACACAGTCAAAAAAGTGTTGTTTTTTTTAAAATCTACACTACTGTTACACCAGATATGAGTGGTGGCACTGGGCAAGTGGGCACAGTATACGCTGTGAGCCTGACACACACGCTGGCAGGCAACTGCAATTAGATTACACAGGAAAAAAAAAAGCAGACTGATGTTCTAGCCCTAAAAAGGGCTTTTTCGGGTGCTGTCCTTACAGCAGAGATCAGATGAGTCCTTCAGGACTGTAGTGGACATTGAATACACTAGTCTAGCTATCGATTTCCCTATTAAATCAGCAGCAGCTACACTGTCCCTCCTCTCTCTAAGAATGCAGCTTCCAAATGAATCTAAAATGGATTCTGTCCAGGAGGTAGGAGGGTCTGGGAGGGAGGGTCTGCTGCTTATTGGCTGGAATGTGTCTGCTGACTATGAGGTACAGGGTCAAAGTATTACTCAATGATGATGAATAGGGGGCGGATCGAACATCGCATATGTTCACCCGCCACAGCAAACACGAACAAGCTATGTTCGACAAGAACTATTCACCAGCGAACTATTCGTGACATCACTAAACAGGACATGTAATAAATATTTTCTAATAGAAGACAATAATGTATCTGAAATTATCTGCATATAAAGTACATTTAACTGTAAATAACTGTCAGGTTATGTGTCAGGCAGTGCTGTTACCAATACACATTTTATATTAACATTAACATCATATAGCATTTAACACCAATGAATACTGCATTAATAAAATAATTTAGAAGTAACTGGAATGAATACTACATTACTAAAATAATTTAGAAGTAACTGGAATGAATACTGCATTAATAAAATAATTTAGAAGTAACTGGAATGAATACTACATTAATAAAATAATTTAGAATTAACTGGAATGAATACTACATTAATAAAATAATTTAGAAGTAACTGTAATGAATACTACATTAATAAAATAATTTAGAAGTAACTGGAATGAATAATACATAAATAAAATAATTTAGAAGTAACTGGAATGAATACTACAATAATAAAATAATTTAGAAGTAACTGGAATGAATAATACATTAATAAAATAATTTTGAAGTAACTGGAATGAATACTACATTAATAAAATAATTTAGAAGTAACTGGAATGAATACTACATTAATAAAATAATTTAGAAGTAACTGGAATGAATACTATATTAATAAAATAATTTAGAAGTAACTGGAATGAATACTACATTAATAAAATAATTTAGAAGTAACTGGAATGAATACTACATTAATAAAATAATTTAGAAGTAACTGGAATGAATACTGCATTAATAACATAATTTAGAAGCAACTGGAATGAATACTGCATTAATAAAATAATTTAGAAGTAACTGGAATGAATAATACATAAATAAAATAATTTAGAAGTAACTGGAATGAATACTACATTAATAAAATAATTTAGAAGTAACTGGAATGAATACTGCATTAATAAAATAATTTAGAAGTAACTGGAATGAATACTGCATTAATAAAATAATTTAGAAGTAACTGGAATGAATAATACATTAATACAATAATTTAGAAGTAACTGGAGCCTTACAATCTTATTTTGATTAGCTAAGACATATTTACAGATCAACTGATTCATTAAATACAGTAATATTAACAAATCTCTTATTGTCTCCCATCTGACAGTGTGCACATGTAATAAAGCTGTACATAAAATATCTCTTTTACACCTGAAGTGTTTTGTGTGGTATTTCTTTAGGCATAGCTGTTAAACAGGAAATAAGGAGAATGGGTGTGCACTTCACATAATCGTCAATGGTTATGAGGTAAAACAAAAACAGTCTCTTTGCTCCACCCATGATCACCCACAATCCTTCAGGATCATAAGTCCATGTCAAAATAAGAGTCTCATGCTCTCACAACAGAGAGTTGCATTCTCATAGTAAATTATTACAAAATAGGAGTCCCATGCTCTCACAACAGAGAGTTGCATTCTCATAGTAAATTATTACAAAATAGAAGTCCTATGCGCTCACAACAGAGAGTTGCATTCTCATAGTAAATTATTACAAAATAAGAGTCATATGCTCTCACAACAGAGAGTTGCATTCTCATAGTAAATTATCACAAAATAGGAGTCCGATGCTCTCACAACAGAGAGTTGCATTCTCATAGTAAATTATTACAAAATAGGAGTCCGATGCTCTCACAACAGAGAAGTGCATTCTCATAGTAAATTATTACAAAATAAGAGTCTTATGCTCTCACAACAGAGAGTTGCATTCTCATAGTAAATGATTACAAAATAAGAGTCCCATGCTCTCACAACAGGGAGTTGCATTCTCATAGTAAATTATTACAAAATAGGATTCCTATGCTCTCACAACAGAGAGTTGTATTCTCAAAGTAAATTATTACAAAATTGGAGTCCTATGCTCTCACAACAGAGAGTAATTGGAATGAATAATACATTAATAAAATAATTTAGAAGTAACTGGAATGAATACTACATTAATAAAATAATTTAGAAGTAACTGGAATGAATACTGCATTAATAAAATAATTTAGAAGTAACTGGAATGAAAACTACATTAATAAAATAATTTAGAATTAACTGGAATGAATACTACATTAATAAAATAATTTAGAAGTAACTGTAATGAATACTACATTAATAAAATAATTTAGAAGTAACTGGAATGAATAATACATAAATAAAATAATTTAGAAGTAACTGGAATGAATACTACAATAATAAAATAATTTAGAAGTAACTGGAATGAATAATACATTAATAAAATAATTTAGAAGTAACTGGAATGAATAATACATTAATAAAATAATTTAGAAGTAACTGGAATTAATACTACATTAATAAAATAATTTAGAAGTAACTGGAATGAATACCACATTAATAAAATAATTTAGAAGTAACTGGAATGAATACTATATTAATAAAATAATTTAGAAGTAACTGGAATGAATACTACATTAATAAAATAATTTAGAAGTAACTGGAATGAATACTACATTAATAAAATAATTTAGAAGTAACTGGAATGAATACTGCATTAATAACATAATTTAGAAGCAACTGGAATGAATACTGCATTAATAAAATAATTTAGAAGTAACTGGAATGAATAATACATAAATAAAATAATTTAGAAGTAACTGGAATGAATACTACATTAATAAAATAATTTAGAAGTAACTGGAATGAATACTGCATTAATAAAATAATTTAGAAGTAACTGGAATGAATACTGCATTAATAAAATAATTTAGAAGTAACTGGAATGAATAATACATTAATACAATAATTTAGAAGTAACTGGAGCCTTACAATCTTATTTTGATTAGCTAAGACATATTTACAGATCAACTGATTCATTAAATACAGTAATATTAACAAATCTCTTATTGTCTCCCATCTGACAGTGTGCACATGTAATAAAGCTGTACATAAAATATCTCTTTTACACCTGAAGTGTTTTGTGTGGTATTTCTTTAGGCATAGCTGTTAAACAGGAAATAAGGAGAATGGGTGTGCACTTCACATAATCGTCAATGGTTATGAGGTAAAACAAAAACAGTCTCTTTGCTCCACCCATGATCTCCCACAATCCTTCAGGATCATAAGTCCATGTCAAAATAAGAGTCCCATGCTCTCACAACAGAGAGTTGCATTCTCATAGTAAATTATTACAAAATAGGAGTCCCATGCTCTCACAACAGAGAGTTGCATTCTCATAGTAAATTATTACAAAATAGAAGTTATGCGCTCACAACAGAGAGTTGCATTCTCATAGTAAATTATTACAAAATAAGAGTCATATGCTCTCACAACAGAGAGTTGCATTCTCATAGTAAATTATTACAAAATAGGAGTCCGATGCTCTCACAACAGAGAGTTGCATTCTCATAGTAAATTATTACAAAATAGGAGTCCGATGCTCTCACAACAGAGAAGTGCATTCTCATAGTAAATTATTACAAAATAGGAGTCCCATGCTCTCACAACAGAGAGTTGCATTCTCATAGTAAATTATTACAAAATAAGAGTCTTATGCTCTCACAACAGAGAGTTGCATTCTCATAGTAAATGATTACAAAATAAGAGTCCCATGCTCTCACAACAGAGAGTTGCATTCTCATAGTAAATTATTACAAAATAGGATTCCTATGCTCTCACAACAGAGAGTTGTATTCTCATAGTAAATTATTACAAAATTGGAGTCCTATGCTCTCACAACAGAGAGTAATTGGAATGAATACTACATTAATAAAATAATTTAGAAGTAACTGGAATGAATACTACATTAATAAAATAATTTAGAAGTAACTGGAATGAATACTGCATTAATAAAATAATTTAGAAGTAACTGGAATGAATACTACATTAATAAAATAATTTAGAATTAACTGGAATGAATACTACATTAATAAAATAATTTAGAAGTAACTGTAATGAATACTACATTAATAAAATAATTTAGAAGTAACTGGAATGAATAATACATAAATAAAATAATGTAGAAGTAACTGGAATGAATACTACAATAATAAAATAATTTAGAAGTAACTGGAATGAATAATACATTAATAAAATAATTTAGAAGTAACTGGAATGAATACTACATTAATAAAATAATTTAGAAGTAACTGGAATGAATACTACATTAATAAAATAATTTAGAAGTAACTGGAATGAATACTACATTAATAAAATAATTTAGAAGTAACTGGAATGAATACTACATTAATAAAATAATTTAGAAGTAACTGTAATGAATACTACATTAATAAAATAATTTAGAAGTAACTGGAATGAATACTACATTAATAAAATAATTTAGAAGTAACTGTAATGAATACTGCATTAATAACATAATTTAGAAGCAACTGGAATGAATACTGCATTAATAAAATAATTTAGAAGTAACTGGAATGAATAATACATAAATAAAATAATTTAGAAGTAACTGGAATGAATACTACATTAATAAAATAATTTAGAAGTAACTGGAATGAATACTGCATTAATAAAATAATTTAGAAGTAACTGGAATGAATACTGCATTAATAAAATAATTTAGAAGTAACTGGAATGAATAATACATTAATACAATAATTTAGAAGTAACTGGAGCCTTACAATCTTATTTTGATTAGCTAAGACATATTTACAGATCAACTGAATCATTAAATACAGTAATATTAACAAATCTCTTATTGTCTCCCATCTGACAGTGTGCACATGTAATAAAGCTGTACATAAAATATCTCTTTTACACCTGAAGTGTTTTGTGTGGTATTTCTTTAGGCATAGCTGTTAAACAGGAAATAAGGAGAATGGGTGTGCACTTCACATAATCGTCAATGGTTATGAGGTAAAACAAAAACAGTCTCTTTGCTCCCCCCATGATCTCCCACAATCCTTCAGGATCATAAGTCCATGTCAAAATAAGAGTCCCATGCTCTCACAACAGAGAGTTGCATTCTCATAGTATATTATTACAAAATAGGAGTCCCATGCTCTCACAACAGAGAGTTGCATTCTCATAGTAAATTATTACAAAATAGAAGTCCTTTGCGCTCACAACAGAGAGTTGCATTCTCATAGTAAATTATTACAAAATAAGAGTCATATGCTCTCACAACAGAGAGTTGCATTCTCACAGTAAATTATTACAAAATAGGAGTCCGATGCTCTCACAACAGAGAGTTGCATTCTCATAGTAAATTATTACAAAATAGGAGTCCGATGCTCTCACAACAGAGAAGTGCATTCTCATAGTAAATTATTACAAAATAGGAGTCCCATGCTCTCACAACAGAGAGTTGCATTCTCATAGTAAATTATTACAAAATAAGAGTCTTATGCTCTCACAACAGAGAGTTGCATTCTCATAGTAAATGATTACAAAATAAGAGTCCCATGCTCTCACAACAGAGGGTTGCATTCTCATAGTAAATTATTACAAAATAGGATTCCTATGCTCTCACAACAGAGAGTTGTATTCTCATAGTAAATTATTACAAAATAGGAGTCCTATGCTCTCACAACAGAGAGTTGCATTCTCATAGTAAATTATTACAAAATAGAAGTCCCATGCTCTCACAACAGAGAGTTGCATTCTCATAGTAAATGATTACAAAATAAGAGTCCCATGCTCTCACAACAGAGAGTTGTATTCTCATAGTAAATTATTACAAAATAAGAGTCCTATGCTCTCACGACATAGAGTTGCATTCTCATAGTAAATTATTACAAAATAGGCGTCCCATGCTCTCACGACAGAGAGTTGCATTCTCATAGTAAATTACTACAAAATAGGAGTCCGATGCTCTCACAATAGAAAGTTGCATTCTCATAGTAAATTATTACAAAATAGGAGTCCCATGCTCTCACAACAGAGAGTTGCATTCTCATAGTAAATTATTACAAAATAGGAGTCCCATGCTCTCACAACAGAGAGTTGCATTCTCATAGTAAATTATTACAAAATAGGAGTCCCATGCTCTCACAACAGAGAGTTGCATTCTCATACGCATAGATTTAGAGTTTTGTCGGTAAAAGCCGCATAGCTAACGCTGCTTTTTTTCCCAACGCACCCTTCCAACAATGCTGGTATTTAGAGTTGTCTGAGGGGCTGCGTTAGGCTCAAAAAAGGGTGCGTTGAGCCTAATTTAGCGCCACTTCAACCCTCAATACCAGCATTGCTTACGGTAGCGGTAAGCTGGCTAAAACATGCTTGTGCATGATATTCCCATAGGAAACAATGGGGCTCAGCTGGCTGAAAAAAAAAACTAACACCTGCAAAAAAGCAGCGTTCAGCTCCTAACGCAGCCCCATTGTTTCCTATGGGGAAACACTCTCTAAGTCTGCACCTAACACCCTAACATGAACCCCGAGTCTAAACACCCCTAACCATACACTTATTAAGCCCTAATCTGCCACCCCCGCTATCGCTGACCCCTGCATATTATTATTGACCCCTAATCTGCCGCTCTGGACACCGCCGCAACCTACATTATCCCTATGAACCCCTAATCTGCTGCCCCTAACATCGCCGACCCCTATATTATATTTATTAACCCCTAATCTGCCCCCCAACGTCGCCGCTACCTAACTACACTTATTAACCCCTAATCTGCCGCCCCCGCTATCGCTGACCCCTGCATATTATTATTGACCCCTACATTACCCCTATGAACCCCTAATCTGCTGCCCCTAACATCGCCGACCCCTATATTATATTTATTAACCCCTAATCTGCCCCCCAACGTCGCCGCTACCTAACTACACTTATTAACCCCTAATCTGCCCACCGGAGCTCGCCGCCACTATAATAAATGTATTAACCCCTAAACTGCCGCATTCCCGCCTTGCAAACACTAGAATAAATAGTATTAACCCCTAATCTGCCCTCCCTAACATCGCCACCTACCTACAATTATTAACCCCTAATCTCCCGCCCGCACCGTCGCCGCTACTATAATAAAGTTATTAACCCCTAAACCTAACTCTAATCCTAACCCTAACACCCCCCTAACATAAATATAATTTATATTAAACGAAATAATATTCCTAAAATTAACTAAATTATTCCTATTTAAAACGAAATACCTATCAAATAAACCCTAATATAGCTACAATATAATTAATAATTACATTGTAGCTATTTTAGGATTTATATTTATTTTACAGGCAACTTTGTATTTATTTTAACTGGGTACAATAGCTATTAAATAGCTAATAACTGTTTAATAGCTACCTAGTTAAAATAAGTACAAAATTACCTGTAAAATAAATCCTAACCCAAGTTACAATTAAACCTAACACTACACTATCATTAAATTAATTAAATAAATTCACTACAATTACCTAAAATAAAATACAATAAAATAAACTTTTCTATAATAAAAAAAAAAAAAAACACTAAATTACAAAAAATAAAAAAGAATTACAAGCAGTTTAAACTAATTACACCTAATCTAAGCCCCCTAATAAAATAAAAAAGCCCCCCAAAATAAAAAATTCCT
This sequence comes from Bombina bombina, assembly GCF_027579735.1. NCBI lineage: Eukaryota > Metazoa > Chordata > Amphibia > Anura > Bombinatoridae > Bombina > Bombina bombina. The sequence goes on along the minus strand of NC_069502.1, from coordinate 16,978,078 downwards.
TACCCTATTCTAAAATACAAAAGTAATCAGCTCTTTTACCAGCCCTTAAAAGGGCTTTTTGCGGGGCCTTGCCCCAAAGTAATCAGCTCTTTTGCAAGAAAATAAAAATACAATACCCCCCAACATTACATCCCACCACCCACATACCCCTACTCTAACCCACCCAAACCCCCCTTAAAAAAACCTATCACTAACCCCCTGAAGATCTCCCTACCTTGAGTCGTCAACACCCAGCCGAGCCGAATTCTTCATCCAAGCGGAGCAAGAAGATGTCCTCCATCTGGTAGAAGTCTTGATCCAAGCGACAAAGAAGAGGTCCTCCATCCAGACGAAGTCTTGATCCAAGCGGCAAAGAAGAGGTCTTCCATCGGGGCGATGTCTTCTTCCAAACGGCATCTTCTATCTTCTTTCTTATGGATCTATCTTCATCCCACCGACGCGGAACATCCTAATTCCCCGACGGACTAACGACAAATAAAGGTTCCTTTAAGGGAAGTCATCCAAGATGGTGTCCCTTCAATTCCGATTGGCTGATAGAATTCTATCAGCCAATCGGAATTAAGGTAGAAAAAATCTGATTGGCTGATGTCATCAGCCAATCAGATTGAAGTTCAATCCGATTGGCTGATCCAATCAGCCAATCATATTGAACTCGCATTCTATTGGCTGTTCTGATCAGCCAATAGAATGTGAGTTCAATACGATTGGCTGATTGGATCAGCCAATCGGATTGAACTTCAATCTGATTGGCTGGTGGCATCAGCCAATCAGATTTTTCTACCTTAATTCTGATTGGCTGATAGAATTCTATCAGCCAATCTGAATTGAAGGGACGCCATCTTGGATGATGTCCCTTAAAGGAACCTTCATTCGTCGTTAGTCCGTCGGTAGAAGAGGATGGCTCCGCGTTGGCTCCTTTGAAGATGGCTCCGCTCCGCTCTGGATGGATGGATGAAGATTCAAGACGCCGCCTGGATGAACACTTCTACCAGATGAAGGACCTCTTCTTGCCCCGCTTGGATTAAGACTTCTACCGGATGAAGGACCTCTTCTTGCCCCGCTTGGATGAAGACTTCTACCGGATGATGGACCTCCTCTGTGCACCTTGGATGAAGAATTCAGCTCGGCTGAGTAAAGACGACTCAAGGTAGGATGATCTTCAGGGGGTTAGCGATAGTTTTTTTTAAGGGGGGTTTGGGTGGGTTAGAGTAGGGGTATGTGGGTGGTGGGTTGTAATGTTGGGGGGTATTGTATTTTATTTTTAAGAGATGATTACTTTGGGGCAAGGCCCCGCAAAAAGCCCTTTTAAGGGCTGGTAAAAGAGCTGATTACTTTTGTATTTTAGAATAGGGTAGGGAATTTTTTATTTTGGGGGCTTTTTTATTTTATTAGGGGGCTTAGATTAGGTGTAATTAGTTTAAACTGCTTGTAATTCTTTTTTATTTTTTGTAATTTAGTGGGGGGGTTTTGTATTATAGAATAGTTTATTTTATTGTATTTTATTTTAGGTAATTGTAGCTAATTTATATAATTAATTTAATGATAGTGTAGTGTTAGGTTTAATTGTAATTTAGGTTAGGATTTATTTTACAGGTAATTTTGAATTTATTTTAGCTAGGTAGCTATTAAATAGTTAATAACTATTTAATAGCTATTGTACCTAGTTAAAATAAATACAAAGTTGCCTGTAAAATAAATATAAATCCTAAAATAGCTACAATGTAATTATTAATTATATTGTAGCTATATTAGGGTTTATTTTATAGGTAAGTATTTAGATTTAAATAGGAATAATTTAGTTAATTTTAGGAATATTATTTTGTTTAATATAAATTATATTTATGTTAGGGGGTGTTAGGGTTAGAGTTAGGTTTAGGGATTAATAACTTTATTATAGTGGCGGCAATGGTGTGGGCGGGAGATTAGGGGTTAATAATTGTAGGTAGGTGGCGGCGATGTTAGGGAGGGCAGATTAGGGGTTAATACTATTTATGCTAGTGTTTGCGAGGCGGGAGTGCGGCGGTTTAGGGGTTAATACATTTATTATAGTGGTCGGCAGATTAGGGGTTAATAAGTGTAGTTAGCTAGCGGCGACATTTGGGAGGGCAAATTAGGGGTTAATAAATATAATATAGGGGTCGGCGATGTTAGGGGCAGCAGATTAGAGGTTCATAGCTATAATGTAGGTGGCGGCAGTGTCCGGTTGGCAGATTAGGGGTTAAAAAAATTTTTATAGCGCCGCCGATGTGAGGGGGCCTCGGTTTAGGGGTACATAGGTAGTTTATGGGTGTTAGTGTACTTTAGAGCACAGTAGTTAAGAGCTTTAAATTCACGCGTTAGCCCATGAAGCTCTTAACTACTGACTTTTTTTGGCGTTAGGAGTCTTGTCGGTAGAGTTTCTACCGCTCACTTCTCCCAAGACTCCAAATACCAGCGTTAGGCAGATCTCATTGAAAAGGTAGAATACGCAATTGGCGTAAGGGGATCTGCGGTAGCCTGGAATTGCGGTAGGGAAGTGAGCGGTAGACCCTTTCCTGGCTCACTCTAAATACCAGCGGGCGGTAAAAAGCAGTGTTAGGACCCCTTAACGCTGCCTTTGACGGCTAACTCAGAACTTTAAATCTAGACGATAGTAAATTATTATAAAATAGGAGCCCTATGCTCTCACAACAGAGAGTTGCATTCTCATAGTAAATGATTACAAAATAAGAGTCCTATGCTCACACAACAGATAGTTGCATTCTCATAGTAAATGATTACCAAATAAGAGTCCTATGCTCTCACAACAGAGAGTTGCATTCTCATAGTAAATTATTACAAAATAGGAGTCCCATGCTCTCACAACAGAGAGTTGCATTCTCATAGTAAATGATTACAAAATAGGAGTCCCATGCTCTCACAACAGAGTTGCATTCTCATAGTAAATGATTACAAAATTGGAGTCCTATGCTCTCACAACAGAGAGTTGCATTCTCATAGTAAATTATTCAAAATAGGAGTCCCATGCTCTCACAACAGAGAGTTGCATTCTCATAGTAAATTATTACAAAATAAGAGTCCCATGCTCTCACAACAGAGAGTTGCATTCTAATAGTAAATTATTACAAAATAGAAGACATATGCTCTCACAACAGAGAGTTGCATTCTCATAGTAAATTATTACAAAATAGGAGTCCTATGCTCTCACAACAGAGAGTTGCAATCTCATAGTAAATTATTACAAAATAGGAGTCCTATGCTCTCACAACAGAGAGTTGCAATCTCATAGTAAATTATTACAAAATAAGAGTCCTATGCTCTCACAATAGAGAGTTGCATTCTCATAGTAAATGATTACAAAATAAGAGTCCTATGCTCTCACAACAGAGAGTTGCATTCTCATAGTAAATGATTACAAAATAAGAGTCCCATGCTCTCACAACAGAGAGTTGCAATCTCATAGTAAATTATTACAAAATAAGAGTCCTGTGCTCTCACAACAGAGAGTTGCAATCTCATACGGCTAGATTTAGAGTTTTGTCGGTAACGACCCGCGTAGCTAACGCTGGCTTTTTTCTGGCCGCACCTTTAAAATAACTCTGGTATTGAGAGTCCACAGAATGGCTGCGTTAGGCTCCAAAAAAGGAGCGTACAGCATATTTAACGCCACTGCAACTCTCGATACCAGAGTTGCTTGCGGACGCGGCCAGCCTCAAAAACGTGCTCGTGCACGATTCCCCCATAGAAAACAATGGGGCTGTTTGAGCTGAAAAAAAACCTAACACCTGCAAAAAAGCCGCGTTCAGCTCCTAACGCAGCCCCATTGTTGTCTATGGGGAAACACTTCCTACGTCTGCACCTAACACCTTAACATGTACCCCGAGTCTAAACACCCCTAACCTTTCACTTATTAACCCCTATTCTGCCGCCCCCGCTATTGCTGACCCCTGTATATTATTTTTAACCCCTAATCTGCCGCTCCGTAAACCGCCGCTACTTACATTATCCCTATGTACCCCTAATCTGCTGCCCCTAACACCGCCGACCCCTATATTATATTTATTAACCCCTAATCTGCCCCCCACAACGTCGCCTCCACCTGCCTACACTTATTAACCCCTAATCTGCCGAGCGGACCGCACCGCAATTATAAAAAGTTATTAATCCCTAATCCGCCTCACTAACCCTATAATAAATAGTATTAACCCCTAATCTGCCCTCCCTAACATCGCCGACACCTAACTTCAAACATTAACCCCTAATCTGCCGACTGGAGCTCACCGCTATTCTAATAAATGTATTAACCCCTAAAGCTAAGTCTAACCCTAACACTAACACCCCCCTAAATTAAATATAATTTACATCTAACGAAATTAATTAACTCTTATTAAATAAATTATTCCTATTTAAAGCTAAATACTTACCTGTAAAATAAATCCTAATATAGCTACAATATAAATTATATTTATATTATAGCTATTTTAGGATTTATATTTATTTTACAGGTAACTTTGTATTTATTTTAACCAGGTACAATAGCTAAAATAGTTAAAATAATTACAAAATTACCTGTAAAATAAATCCTAACCTAAGTTACAATTAAACCTAACACTACACTATCAATAAATGAATTAAATAAAATACCTACAATTACCTACAATTAAACCTAACACTACACTATCAATACATTAATTAAATACAATATCTACAAATAAATATAATGAAATAAACTAACTAAAGTACAAAAAATAAAAAAGAACTAAGTTACAAAAAATAAAAAAATATTTACAAACATCAGAAAAATATTACAACAATTTTAAACTAATTACACCTACTCTAAGCCCCCTAATAAAATAACAAAGACCCCCAAAATAAAAAATGCCCTACCCTATTCTAAATGACTAAAGTTCAAAGCTCTTTTACCTTACCAGCCCTGAACAGGGCCCTTTGCGGGGCATGCCCCAAAGAATTCAGCTCTTTTGCCTGTAAAAAAAACACATACAATACCCCCCCCCAACATTACAACCCACCACCCACATACCCCTAATCTAACCCAAACCCCCCTTAAATAAACCTAACACTAAGCCCCTGAAGATCTTTCTACCTTATCTTCACCATATCAGGTTCACCGATCGATCCAGAAGAGCTCCTCCGATGTCCTGATCCAAGCCCAAGCGGGGGGCTGAAGAGGTCCATGATCCGGCTGAAGTCATCATCCAAGCAGGAGCTGAAGAGGTCCATGATCCGGCTGAAGTCTTCATGCAAGCGGGAGCTGAAGAGGTCCATGATCCGGCTGAAGTCTTCTATCAACGGCATCTTCAATCTTCTTTCTTTGGGAGCCATCACCTTCCATCCGACGCGGAACATCCTCTTCTCCCGACGCCTACTCGCCGAATGACGGTTCCTTTAAATAACGTCATCCAAGATGGCGTCCCTCGAATTCCGATTGGCTGATAGAATTCTATCAGCCAATCGGAATTAAGGTAGGAATATTCTGATTGGCTGATGGAATCAGCCAATCAGAATCAAGTTCAATCCGATTGGCTGATCCAATCAGCCAATCGGATTGAACTTGATTCTTATTGGCTGATAGAATAACGTAGGTGGCGGTCGGCAGATTAGGGGTTAACAAAATTTAATAGAGTGGCGGCGATGTGGGGGGACCTCGGTTTAGGGGTACATAGGTAGTTTATGGGTGTTAGTGTTTTTTAGAGCACAGTAGTTAAGAGCTTTATGAACCGGCGTTAGCCCAGAAAGCTCTTAACTACTGACTTTTTTCTGCGGCTGGAGTTTTGTCGTTAGATTTCTAACGCTCACTTCAGCCACGACTCTAAATACCGGAGTTAGAAAGATCCCATTGAAAAGATAGGATACGCAATTGACATAAGGGGATCTGCGGTATGGAAAAGTCGCGGCTGAAAAGTGAGCGTTAGACCCTTTCCTGACTGACTCCAAATACCGGCGGTAGCCTAAAACCAGCGTTAGGAGCCTCTAACGCTGGTTTTCACGGCTACCGCCAAACTCCAAATCTAGGCCATAGTAAATTATTACAAAATAAGAGTCCTATGCTCTCACAACAGAGAGTTGCAGTCTAATAGTAAATTATTACAAAATAGGAGTCCTGTGCTCTCACAATAGAGAGTTGCATTCTCATAGTAAATGATTACAAATAAGAGTCCCATGCTCTCACAACAGAGAGTTGCAATCTCATAGTAAATTATTACAAAATAAGAGTCCTATGCTCTCACAACAGAGAGTTGCAATCTCATAGTAAATTATTACAAAATAAGAGTCCTATACTCTCACAACAGAGAGTTGCATTTGTATAGTAAATTATTACAAAATAAGAGTCCCATGCTCTCCCAACAGAGAGTTGCATTCTCATAATAAATTATTACAAGCACCATATAAAACAAATATAATTAAACAAACATCTTTCATTATGAAACATGAAAATTGCATAAAACAATATACAATTGTGCACATATATTTTATGTGTCACATTCTCCCTGACAAAATAAAATTTCTCCAGCTACTGAAACATATATACACTCAGCCACAGTTTTATTACCCTGAAACACAGCTTTCTTAACTTAATATACTGTCACTGTTGTAATGTATGGTGCCACATTGTATGGGTTGTGAGGTATATGATATGAGAGTGGTGGCATATAATATTGTGTAGCCCATACAGGTAAGTGAGGAAAGGTATATGCTGCTACACTGTGGAGCATGGTCTGCGGTTGTAGTGATGGCTGACCCAGTGTTTCATATGTAAACATTTGCTTTGGCTTTCTCTCTCTTACAGATCGTCTTGGCTCGATATTGTTTTCTATTGCCAGACTTTCCACTTCATCAGGCTGGGCACCTTCACTTTCACTATCTTCACTAGCCCCGGGTGGAAATGTTGGATTCAGGATCAGATCATCTAGACATTGGTTCTCTGTCAAACTGTTTCTCTCCCTTAGTGGGACTTCTACTTGCTCTCTTTCTTTTTCTTTTCTCTCAGGTGCTGATGATGCTGTTTTGACAAGAGAATTTCCCTGACCCAGTTCTGAACCTTTCCGGTAAGTATTTTCTCTTCTATGCTCTGTCCAACTCTCAGGGATTCTCAACCAGTATCTTCCAGAGCTGTCCTCATCTGAAGAGGTCATGTCACTGTGGTAAGAAGATTCTCTTATCTTTGACTCTCTGTTACCTTGTCTCTGTTTTGCAGGTTTCAGTGGTTGTGGTGGTGTCTCCACAGGCAAGTCGTTCACTAATAACAGTAAGTTTCAGTGTATGGTTCTCATCCCTCTTTTGTTCCCATTCTCAGGACTCACCACATATACAGGATTGTCTGCTACCTGCTCTTTCACCACATAAATGATCTTCTCCCAATACCGCCTTAGTTTTCCTGGGCCTCCTCGCTCACTCAAGTTTCTGACATGGACTCTGTCTCCAGGCTTTAGAATCACACCTTTGACTTTTAAGTCATACTGAGCTTTGCCTCGTGCACTTGCTTGCCTGCTGTTTTCACTTGCTATTTGATACGCCTCGGCCATCTTTTCAGCCCAATGTTGAGCAAATCCTTTGTGAGTCACCCCCTCATCCTGTTCAATCAGCCCAAATATCAGGTCAACAGGGAGGCGAGGATGGCGTCCAAACAGTAAATAGAATGGGGAGTACCCAGTGGACTCATGGCGTGTGCAGTTATATGCATGTATGATCTGAGGAAGGTGATCTTTCCATCTGGACTTTTCTTTGTCAGCCAGGGTAAGGAGCATCTGGAGGAGAGTCCAGTTGAATCTCTCAGCTGGGTTACTTTGAGGGTGATAAGGAGATGTTCTCGAATGGCGTACTCTAGCAAGTTGCCGAAGATTCCGGAAAAGCTCATTCTCAAATTCCCTGCCTTGGGCATGATGTAGCTTTCCAGGATAGCAAAATCGGGGGATGTAGTCATTGAAAAGACGCTCAGCTGCCGTATGGCCAGACTTATTTTTTGTTGGATAAGCTTGAGCAAAGCTAGTAAAGTGATCTACAACCACTAGTATATACTCATACCCACCACGGCTTGACTCTAAGTGCAGGTAGTCGATGCAAACAAGTTCTAGAGGTGAGCTGGATGTTATTCTTCTCTGACATGTGTTACTGGTTTATTTTGCTTGATGCAGGGACACTTCTTTGTGACAACATCCTTTACTTCCTTTTTCATAAATGGCCAGTAGAATCTTTGTCTCATCAGATGAAGTACCCGTTCTGTGCCCACATGCCCCATCTTGTCATGCAAGTATTCCAAAGAAAGTTGTTTATACTGAGCTGGGAGAACAAGCTGTTTGTTTTGAGCTGTTTTCCTATAGAGACATCCATCCTCTAGAATTAGCTTGCCCCATTCATGCAAGAGTTTCTTGGCAGCTCCAGTCACTGTTTTAGACTCTCACCTGGTGCCTTGACATTCTCTTTCATCTTCAATATCTTGGAGCTTACTGGATCCTCCCTTTGAGCTTTGGAAAGTTCTTCTTTACTTATCCTTGGCAACAATGCATTGTGGGATGGTGGGTCAGTTTCCATGGTGGACATACTGAGCGCTGCAATCAAAGCCACATCTTTCCTTGTGGCGGCACGAGCCCCATCCCAGACTGCTTGCACCACGTCAGATGACAAGTGCTCTGTGCAATACTTTTCCATGTCAAGGGGGATACGCGACAGTGTATCAGCGAATATATTTTCTTTACCAGGCCAGTATTTGACATCAAAGCGGTAGTCGGACAATTCTCCCACCCAGCGATGGCCAACCCCATTTAACTTTGCAGTGCTCATGATATAGATCAGGGGATTGTTGTCTGTGTAAATGGTAAAGTGTGGAGCATAGAATAGGTAGTCTCTGAATTTTTCACCCATTTAAGTGCAAGAAACTCAAGTTTACCACTATGTAGGCAGTCATTATTTTCAGCTGGGGAGAGTGTATGAGAGCCATACGCAATGACCCTCAACTTTCCAAACTGATGCTGGTAGAGGATAGCTCCTAGACCCTTTTCTGATGCATCGGTGTGCAGCGTGAATGGTAAATTAATGTCTGGGTAGGCTAGAATTGGTGGTTTTGTCAACATGTCAATCAATACTTCAAGCGTTTTCTGGTGCTCTCTTGTCCACTCCACAGGGGTTTGGGAGGGCATTTGTGGGCCCTTGGTCTTTCTTCGACTAGGCTGAACTGGTGGCACCCCAGGCTTTGCCTGGAGAAGCTCATAGATAGGCTTGGCCACACATGAAAAATTTTGAATAAATGAGCGATAGTAGCTTAGGAAGACGAGAAGCCTCCTTACCTCACCAATTGTCTGTGGAGTATGATCTTTAAGTGACAGAACTGCTTCAAGATCTTTGGGATCAATTTGCACACTTTCAGCAGACACAAGACGACCCACATATCTGACTTCACTATGGAAGAGCTCACATGTTTCAGGCCAAAGTTTGACCCCATGACATTGGAGGGCTTGGAGAACCTTGCAAATCACTTCCACATGTTCATCAAAAGACTTGGCATTACATAGCACGTCATCAAGGTATGGTATGCAACATTCATCCCTGAGGGAATCCAGCATTTCCTCCATGCTGGGCTGGAACGCTGCAGGTGCACTGGACAGGTCGAATGGAATTCTTACCCATTCATAAAGCCCCCAAGGTGTTATAAAAGCTGTCATGTGCCTGGAACCTTCGGCTATGAAGCCCTGATGGTAAGCTTTTCCTTGGTCAAGAATACTGAACCATGCATAACCCCCCAGTGTATCAAGCAAGTGTTGGATTCTCGGCAGACAGTGCCTATCTGGTAAAGTCTTTTTATTGAGGAGACGATAATCTATACACAGGCGGAGAAAACCATCCTTCTTTCGGACGCAGACTACTGGTGCAGAATAAGGGGACTTGGACTTCACAATCCACCCTTTTGCCAGGAGATCTTGAATATAGTCCTTGACTTCTTGGAACAAAGGCTTAGGTACCGAAGAGTATGACCGCTGCACTGGAATGTCATCTTTGAGATTAATTGACATTCGCAAGCTCGGGATGCAATCAAGGTCGCTCTTTTCACGAGAAAAGGCCATAGACTCTTCATACAGCATCTTTCTTACTACCTCCTGCTGTTTCCCACTCAAATGGCTGAGGTCTACAGGTGGGTGCCACAGTGTCAAGGTTTCTTGAGTAACTAAAGTAGTCACACCCTGGGCCCTTACACCAGAATTCATGTCTTTTGGTTGCTCTGCCACCAGTACTTTTTCAATTGGCTGAATATAATCAAGGATTGTATTACCAGGCAATGTTACTTCACATGTGGAGTTGTTTCAGATTCGGACAGAAACATAAGGGCTTTGCTGGTTCTGGACTTCTAGGAGCCCCTCCCCTATATCAAGCTTTTCCAAATATACATTGTTTTGTTCTGGTTCAAACAGTGTGACTGGGGCAGGTTGATCCATGGTGGGTGGTATTTTACACTTTACCCATGTTACTCGGTCTGCTGGAATGGCAATGCCTCTCTTTACTTTCAAACATCCCCACTGTTTGTTAAGCTCAGGAGTTTGAACAAAGTTTACAAGTGTTTGAGCGTTCTCATTTGACACAGAGATGGCTCCAGATAGCAGGGAGACTAGAGTCAGTACAAGGCCCTCGGGTTGCCCCTGAATTAATTCTTCCACTACGTTGAACCCAAGCAGTGGTCTTTCAATTGACAGATGACTTATTAAGAAGGGAACATTGATAGAGAGATTAGGGTCATCATTTCCTTGTAAATTATCAGTGATAACAGTCCATCCATCAAATGGAATGAGATCCCCATTTACAGCATACACTTCCAACTTATCTGTAGTTCCCATGAGTTCAGAAAGAGGTCTTATGTCCACAGCCGGTAAATATTTATCTATCCAAGCATGATCAATAATACTGACTTGAGCTCCAGTGTCAAGCAGAGCACTTACTGCAAGACCGTTGAGGTTACACTTAGTCAAAGCCTTCCTTCCTATTAGGTTGACAAAAGCCTCATTATTTGTCCTAGGGGCAGAGAGAATGGAAGTCTGATAATGTTCTTTCTTGTCATTGGAAGTTTTGAATGTCATACAATGAAATGTTTTTTGTGTTTTTGCTTTTCACAGGACCAGATTCAACCTCTGGATTTTTATCATTTAAACTTTGGGACAAGGAGGGCTTGGTCACTGGTCGTTCCGTTGCAATGACCATTTCCTGTTTCCCTGCAGGTTGCATTTCTGGAGGCATCCCCTAGCCAGGTGCCCCTCTTTAAGCAACCACAGTGTTTTGTCCCTTTCTGTAGAGGTGGCCGGCTCATGCCACGCTGACAGATATACTCAAGCTGTGCTTGCTGTGATGAATTTCTCATGGAATCTACCATACTGGTAAGTGCATCAATTCGAGCTGTTAGTTGTTTGATTGGATCATTTTTGTTTTCTTGCTCATGGGTTTCTTTAACATCTCCCATAGGTTCACTTTTAAACTGGGTAAAACTTGCAATGTTTGGCTTAGTAGGAGTTACAGGACCCAGCCTTCGGACCCTCTCATTCTCATCGCTGGTGATTTTTGTTACATTTCTCAGTATTTCCTCATTTGTGATGTTGTGGTTGGAAAGTAAGGGTTTTAACTCACTACGCATGTCTTTATATTTGTGTCCTAGGCCCTGGTAAACGGTGTGAAGGAAAACATCCTGAATAGTTGCCAAGCTGTATCTCACTTCAGCGTCAACCTGTTTTGCAGCAAAGATGATTTTCTGTTTGAGACCTATTACTCGATACAGGAACTGCTGAGGCGTTTCATTCTCATTTTGTTTTGCACACATTAATTCCTGTAATAACTCTGTGGTATTTTTGTCTCCTAGATGTGACCTAAGAAAACCTTTGAGTTCCTCAACTGTCACGTGTTCCTTATTCATTAACATGTCCTTGCTTTTATTATCTGTAGAGTCCCCCTGACTAATTCAGTATCACTAAAATTTTCTTTGATTCCATCTTCAATTTGCCAGCATACACTAGTGTATGTGATGTCAGATGTGTAGTCGCCAATTTGTCCTCCTTGTATTTTAAACTCGCAACACTGGAAATAGGAGAGGTCCCTTAGGGAGACTACCTTCTTTGAAGGCAACTGCATGGACATTTCAGGATGGTTGCTGAACTGTGTGTTATTATGGTTGTGCGATTGTTGTGATACTGTTGTCAAGGGTTGTGTCAATGTGGGGTTTTGTAAGGATGCTGCAAGATAATGATGGCTTACATTCTGTTTAGTGTCTGGGTTTACATTTACTACACTAATCCCTTTGTCAGCTATAGCTGCAGATGATGTTGCATGAACAGTGTCTGTAGTAAAAATATGATCAGTAGTAATGGATGTATGTGCTGTGCTTGAAGTTTGTACACCAACATTACTCTCATTATGTTGATGAACAGGTGCAGCCATAGTACGAACATGTTCAACAGAGTCAACAATGTCTCCCAAATTCAACAGTTTAGCCATGCCTCTGTCCTCTGATTCTAATAAGTCAGTACTATGCATGAAGGCATTAATGTATTCAAAACAGCCCTCTTGGTCTCCAGCATCTAGTTCTGAAATGTCCCTGTCCGGTACTGGGCATATGCTCTGGGCGATCTGAAACAGTTTATCAGCGGAAAAGGCGAGAAGTTTCTTTCTGATGTCCAACACCAGACTCTTTCGTACTTTATCTGACATAACGACCCTTCTCACGATCCCTCACGTCACTTTCACCAGCCAGCCCACTCCTTTCACAAACTATTTTTCTTGAATACAGCCACTGCATTCATACTTTGTTGGTCCCGAAGATCATAATTTTGCGAACCGGTGTTCTGCAGTCAATCAAGCACTGATCCCAGGACGAGCCCCCAAAAATCTGTTACAGACCCCATTCAGGAGGCCAATAAGCAGATTGAATGATCTTGATAAAGGCCCAGGCGGCTGAAACGTGTTGATTTGCTTACTTTGGATATCCCCTTTATATTCACATACAGCTGGAGGGGTCTAATTGTTTAGTAGTAGGGCAGGTACATCAAGCTATTTTTGTAAAATCTGAATAGCTCCAAATGTATAATTCCTGTCCCAGGATCTACTAGCTCAATAGACCTTCAACTAAATCATTTACCAGTCTGTCAGTGCAACGTTAATTGCTAAGAATTGTAAGGGTAATTGCTAAGAAGTACACCTTACAACCTACACAAACGGAGCCCTTCTGACCTTACAACCGGAACTACCTCACTGCCAGATCGGATACATTGGCCTCTAGTTATCAAGCCGTCTATTTACCTGCCTTCGCCGGCCCCAATACGCTCGCCTAAGCTCGCCTCACATCGCCGCCGCAGACCTGAATACGTTCGCCAAAGTTATCAAAAAAGCTGTCAAAAAGCCGCACACCAAGTACGGGGCGATGAGCAGCGGACTGTGATAGTTATCACTCATCCGATCTCGCTGCTCTTCGGCTTTTTCCCAGCTTTATTGATAAGCTGTCACTAAGCACCCACACTATACTATACTGTTCTACCCCCTATATCGGCACCCCTCGCAACTAAATAAAGTTATTAACCCCTAAACCGCCGCTCCTAGACCCTACCGCAAGTATAATAATGTATTAACCCCTAAACCGCCGCTCCCGGACCCCGCCCCCACCTACTTAATACCTATTAACCCCTATCCTGCCCCCCCTATACCGCCGCCACCTATAATAAATTTATTAACCCCTATCCTGCGGATCCCGGACCCCACCGCAACTAAATAAATTGTTTAACCCCTAAACCGCCGCTCCCGGACCCCGCCGCCACCTATATTAAACTTATTAACCCCTAATCTGCCCCCCCTACACCATCGCCACCCATAATAAAGTTATCAACCCTTATCCTGCCCCCCCTACACAGCCGCAACCTATAATAAAATTATTAACCCCTAAACCTAAGTCTAACACTAACCCTAACACCCCCCTATCTCAAATATTAATTAAATAAATCTAAATAAATATTACTCTTATTAAATTAATTATTCCTATTTAAAACTAATTACTTACCTATAAAATAAACCCTAATATAGCTACAATATTACTAATAATTATATTGTAGCTATTTTAGGATTTATTTTTATTTTACAGGCAAATTTAAATTTATTTTAATTAGGTACAATAGCTATTAAATATTTATTAACTATTTAATAGCTACCTAGATAAAATAAAGTCAAATTTACCTGTAAAATAAAAATTAACCTAAGTTTCAATTACACCTAACACTACACTATCATTAAATTAATTATTCCTATTTAAAACTAAATAGTTACCTGTAAAATAAACCCTAAGATAGCTACAATGTAATTAATAATTACATTGTAGCTATCTTAGGATTTAAATTTATTTTACAGGCAACTTTGTATTTATTTTAACTAGGTACAATAGTTATTAAATAGTTATTAACTATTTAATAACTACCTAGCTAAAATAAATACAAAATTACCTGTAAAATAAATCCTAACCTAAGTTACAATTAAACCTAACACTACACTATCATTAAATAAAATAAATTAATTAACTACAAGTAGCTACAATTAAATACAATTAAATAAACTAACTAAAGTACAAAAACCCCCCACTAAATTACAGAAAATAAAAAAAGATTACAAGATTTTTAAGCTAATTACACCTACTCTAAGCCCCCTAAAAAAATAACAAAGCCCCCCAAAATAAAAAAAATTCCCTACCCTAATCTAAATTACAAAAGTTAACAGCTCTATTACCTTACCAGCCTTAAAAGGGCTTTTTGCGGGGCATGCCCCAAAGTAATCAGCTCTTTTGCCTGTAAAAAACCCCACAATACCACCCCCCAACATTACAACCCACCACCCACATACCCCTACTCTAACCCAACCCCCCCTTAAATAAACCTAACACTACCCCCCTGAAGATCTCCCTACCTTGAGTCGTGTTCACCCAGCTGGGCCGAAGTCATCATCCAAGGGGCGCTGAAGATGTATTCCATCCGATAGAAGTCTTCATCCAAGAGGCACTGAAGAGGTCTTCCATCCGATAGAAGTCTTCATCCAGGCAGCGTCTTAAATCTTCATCCATCCGGAGCGGAGTGGAGCCATCTTCAAAGCAACCGACGCGGAGACATCTTCTTCCACCGACGCCTACTCGCCGAATGATTATTCCTTTAAGTGACGTCATCCAAGATGGCGTCCCTCGAATTCCGATTGGCTGATAGGATTCTATCAGCCAATTGGAATTAAGGTAGGAAAAATCTGATTGGCTGATTCAATCAGCCAATCAGATTGAAGTTCAGTCTGACTGGCTGATCCAATTAGCCAATCAGATTGATCTCGCATTCTATTGGCTGTTTCGATCAGCCAATAGAATGCAAGCTCAATCTGATTGGCTGATTGGAACAGCCAATCAGATTTTTCCTACCTTAATTCCGATTGGCTGATAGAATCCTATCAGCCAATCGGAATTCGAGGGACGGCATCTTGGATGACGTCACTTAAAGGAATATTCATTCGGCAAGTAGGCGTTGGTGGAAGAAGATGGCTCCGCATCTGCTGCTTTGAAGATGGCTCCGCTTCGCTTCGGATGGATGAGGATTGAAGATGCCGCCTGAATGAAGACTTCTATCGGATGGAAGACCTCTTTAGAGCCCCTTGGATGAAGACTTCTATCGGATGGAATACATTTTCAGCGCCCCTTGGATGATGACTTCGGCCCGGCTGGGTGAACACGACTCAAGGTAGGGAGCTCTTCAGGGGGGTAGTGTTAGGTTTATTTAAGGGGGGTTTGGGATAGAGTAGGGGTATGTGGATGGTGGGTTGTAATGTTGGGGGGTAGTATTGTGTTTTTTTTTACAGGCAAAAGAGCTGATTACTTTGGGGCATGCCCCACAAAAAGCCCTTTTAAGGGCTGGTAATAGAGCTGTTAAGTTTTGTAATTTAGATTATGGTTGGGAAATTTTTTTACTTAATTTATTTTATTTAATGATAGTGTAGTGTTTAGTTTAATTGTAACTTAGGTTAGGATTTATTTTACAGGTAATTTTGTATTTATTTCAGCTAGGTAGTTTTTAACTATTTAATAAGTATTGTACCTAGTTAAAATAAATACAAAGTTGCCTGTAAAATAAATATAAATCCTAAGACAGATACAATGTAATTAGCTATCTTAGGGTTTATTTTACAGGTAAGTACAGGTAGCCCTCAGTTTACGCCGGGGTTAGGTTCCAGAAGGAATGGTTGTAAATCGAAACTGTTGTAAATGGAAACCCAGTTTATAATGTAAGTCAATGGGAAGTGAGGGAGATAGGTTCCAGGCCCCTCTCAAAATTGTCATAAGTAACACCTAATACATTATTTTTAAAGCTTTGAAATGAAGACTTTAAATGCTAAACAGCATTATAAACCTAATAAAATAATCACACAACATAGAATATATAATTAAATTAAGTTAAATTATTTTTTTTTACTAAACAGCATTATAAACCTAATAAAATAATCACACAACACAGACTTCACTTGCATTTTTCTGCAAACAGTTCTTTCTATGCATTCCAATCTGGACTGATGTATAGACAGGAAGATCTTGTTCCTTTGAAATCTGCTCGATAGCTCAGGTTTGGTTAAACTGATTAATTTCAGCTTGCTTGGCTTTGCTGCAACACAAGCGGGCAGCTCCACCTACTGGCTATTTTAATAAATGCACTGCTTCTCAATGCTTTTCAATAGCAGTCACATGACTGGAAAAAAAGGTTGTTATTCTGAAACAGTGTAAATTGAACCGTTGTAAAACGAGGGCCACCTGTATTTAGTTTTAAATAGGAATAATTTATATAATGATAGTGTAGTGTTAGGTGTAATTGAAACTTAGGTTAGTTTTTATTTTACAGGTAAATTTGACTTTATTTTATCTAGGTAGCTATTAAATAGTTAATAACTATTTAATAGCTATTGTACCTAGTTAAAATAAATTTAAATTTGCCTGTAAAATAAAAATAAATCCTAAAATAGCTATAATATAATTATTAGTAATATTGTAGCTATATTAGGGTTTATTTTATAGGTAAGTATTTAGTTTTAAATAGGAATAATTAATTTAATAAGAGTAATATTTATTTAGATTTATGTAATTAATATTTAAGATAGGGGGGTGTTAGGGTTAGTGTTAGACTTAGGTTTAGGGGTTAATAATTTTATTATAGGTGGCGACAGTGTAGGGGGGGCAGATTAGGGGTTAATACGTTTAATATAGGTGGCGGCGGGGTCCAGGAGCGGCGGTTTAGGGGTTAAACAATTTATTTAGTTGTGGCGGGGTCCGGCATCCGCAGGATAGGGGTTAATAAATTTATTATAGGTGGCGGCTGTATAGGGGGGGCAGGATAGGGTTTAATAGGTATTATGTAGGTGGCGGCAGGGTCCGGGAGCGGCGGTTTAGGGGTTAATAAGTTTATTAGAGTGGCGGTGGGCTCCAGGAGCAGCGGTTTAGGGGGGCAGATTAGGGGTGTTTAGACTCGGGGTACATGTTATGGTGTTAGGTGCAGACGTTTCCCATAGGAATCAATGGGATGTCGGGCAGCAGCGAACATGAACTTTCGCTATGGTCAGACTCACATCGATTCCTATGGGATCTGCTGCCTCCAGTGCGGCGGATTGAAAACCAGGTACGCTGGGCCAGAAAAGTGCAGAGCGTACCTGCTAGTTCTTTGATAACTAGCAAAAGTAGTCAGATTGTGCCGAACTTGTGTTCGGAACATCTGGAGTGACGTAAGAATCGATCTGTGTCGGACTGAGTCCGGCCGATCGAAGCTTACGTCACTATATTCTACTTTTGCCGGTGTGTAGGGCTTGATAACTTAGGCGAATCAGCCTCGCCATAAATACGCTGAGGAATTCCAGTGTATTTGAGGTTGACGGCTTGATAACTAGAGGCCATTGTGTCATTTGTTTGTATGGCACATCGACAAACCGAATTTATAACAGCGTCATAACTCGCATAGATTCTTCAATCCCTGGAACATTTTGAAAATGGAGATAAACCTTATTAACCCAGAAAACTAAGGTACTCATACCAATGATATAGTGTGTATCTGAAACTCCACCACCTGTACTTGGGACTTCTCTGAACGTAACAAGGATTGTTTAGCAGATACTTATTTGTATCAGGTATTTCACACTGCTAAACTAACAGTTGAAGTCATTCTTAGCTGATCTGTTGTTATCCATATAATTGTTTTTAACCAATTGTATTTTACTATTTGTATTATCTCGATGCCGGCATCTTTTTAAAGATAACATTTGTAATTTGCTATATTAAATATTATTTAATACATTAACGGTTGCTCTAATCGTTTATCTTATAAAATGAATTGTTCCTATAATTGTGTAAAATCACATTCACTACCACTGAGTATTCCAGTTTGCCTTTTGGATCTCCACAATTATTTATAGTCTCAATGTTTCATATAACCATCTCACATGATATATATCACTTTATATTGACCAGTTCATCAATACATTTAGGTAATATTTTCTTTATTATTATCATTGCCATCATTGCTATTGGCTACTATAAGATTCAAACACATCACTTTGTATACACATATATACCCTAATTATGTTATTAGTTTTCTTAGCTGTATAGCGCTATCCCAACCCCCCTTTTTCTTTTGCTAATATTTGGGTGACTTTTGGAAGTTAGATCACCTATTTTGGGATCAGCTAATAAGAGACAGACGGCTAGATTTGGAGTTTGGCGGTAGATGGGGTGCTAACGCTACGGGTGGTTTATGTGTAACGCACGGCATTGTTTGACTCCGGTATTTAGAGTTCAAACAATACCTTCTAACGATACTCCTAACGCGTGTATTTCACACGCGGAATCCTGCCCGCGTTAGACAGTCTCCCCTAGAGATCAATGGAAAAGCAAACAAACACGATTTTTTCACCTAACACTCGATCTCGCGAGAAATACGCACAGCTCGGTCATATGACGCATACCACATCATGCACAACAATAACACGCCGCAAATGACACAACAACAATCACTAAACAAAGCACATAAGCATTACACATTCGCAAGCGGGGGGAATTTTATTTAAATAAAATACAGGGAATATGCATATACTTTAAGATGCGGAAATACGCAAAATAACAACAAGGAAAATAAAAAAAAACCATACACTAGCAAAATAATCGCATTCAATATCACTATATATTAGGACAAACATACATATACAACACTTCACTAATACCACACCATCGCAAATTAACATTTAAACATAATACTATTGGACAATGTTATAGAAAACGACCACTATGACATCATCGCATTCTACACATTCCACAAATACTAACTCCAAATGAGCATGCGCAAATTCACACACCTAATACACATTGCACTAATACTAATTGCTAATAAAGCACACCTGAACACAATTTACAAAGCAAACCGGTACATCATTAAACATTTACACAGGGTATATAAGCACCACACAAGCATGGCTTCTTTCACTGTGTTGCTGGTGGGTTTTTGGAGATTGAAGCTTAGAGATTTTGTGCATTATTGTGAGTCAGTTAGTGTTATTGTGAGTGAGTTAGTGGTAGTGTGAGTTATTGAGAGTTAGTGGTAGTGTGAGTTAGAGAGTTAGTGGTAGTGTGAGTTAGAGAGGTAGTGGTAGTGTGAGTTAGAGAGGTAGTGCTAGTGTGAGTTAGAGAGTTAGTGCTAGTGTGAGTTAGAGAGTTAGTGCTAGTGTGAGTTAGAGAGTTAGTGCTAGTGTGAGTTAGAGAGTTAGTGCTAGTGTGAGTTAGAGAGTTAGTGCTAGTGTGAGTTAGTGAACAACAGTTGGTTTGGGTGAGTGTGCGAGTGCTTTTTCTGTACACTTAACACATTTACACGCAAACACATTCAATACATACATACACTTATCAATAACACTACATACACTCCATACCCCATACCCTCTCATACTACACTCCATACCCCATTCCCTGTAGTCCCATTCCCTTTCATCCCATTTACTCTTATCCCATACCCCATCCCCATCCCATCCCCTAGTTACATTTAGTTTACATATCCTCCTTTTAGTCTTCTTCTTCATTTTGTTCATTTAAATACTCCTTACCCTCTTTTATTTATATCCCTTTCACACTTTCAGCACTTTTTTTGGTCTTTTTAGTTCTTTATTTTGACCCCCTTTCATTTGATCACACTCACTTTTTGTTTGCTTAGTTGGGGTTTAGTTTAGGGAAGAGATGGAGGGCAGGCAGGGGAGAGGTAGAGGGGGGAGGAGAGGGAGGGGGAGAGGAACAGGGCAGGAAGGGGGGCAGGAAGGGGGGCAGGAAGCGGGGGTGGAAGCGGTGGGTGGACCCAGCCACTTGGTTCAAGATGAACAAGTGGCTGGGCCCAGTGGCGGACAGAGTAGGGCTTCACAGTCCGGGAAACAGAGGGCATCGTCACAGGGGAAGGCCAAGGCGACTAGGGAGGCGAGGTTTTCGATGGAGGAGAAGGAGGCCCTCGTAGAAGCCTATATGGCCAGGTATAGGAGGCTGCAGCATTAGAAGACCACCCCGACTGAGAAGAGGAAGCTCTGGCATGAGATAAGGAATGCAGTCAATGCAGTGGGTGGCCGGAACAGAGATATGGACTCTATTAAACATCGATACCGGGACTGCAAGATGGATCTTAAGAAAAAGTTAAGCCTGGAGGCCCGACATGCTGCAGGAACCGGTGGCGGCCCTGCACTGGAAATCGATTACTGCAGATGGGAGGAAATGTTGCGTCCCAGCATCTCCGAGGTGGATGTAGTCGGTATCGGAGGAATTGATACCGGGAACCTGCCATTCTCATCTGACGGTAAGCTCATTTAAGAATAAATTCACATACGAATGTATTTCAAGGGACACTATACGCAAACCTTAACTTTCATGATTGAGGTAGAGAATACAATTTGACAAAACATTCAAATTTACTTATATTACCTAATTTGATTCATTCTTTAGATATACTTTAATGAAGAAATAGCCATGAACACGGTGAACCAATCACAGGAGGCAGCTATATTCAGCTACCAATCAGCATCTTCTAAGCATATTTAGATATGCTTTTCAGCAAAGAATATCCAGAGAATGAAGCTAATTAGATTAGAAAAGTACATTAGAAAGTTGATTATAATTGTATGCTTCTAAATCATGAAAGATAAAACATTGGGTTTCATGTCCCTTTAAGGATCAGATTAATGCTATAACGTTGTTTACACGCATTCACAATTACTTTGCGGTTACATCAGTATCTAGGCTATAGGTTAGGTGTGCATTTAAACAGACTGAAAACAAACGCTAAAACATTCAGATTGACCAGAGATATCACAAACACGGTTTAGAAAATGCGGAAATCGTATTGATTGTTAGATTTCAAAGTGGATTAATGAGGCTGAATTTGTAATTGTATCGTAAGCTAAGTAATTTAAAGCTTTATTTGGAAATATGCTAATATATACATTTCTTTCTTTTTAAAATATACAGAGTCTGGGGAGGAGGCAGCACAGCAAATACAGGCTCCTCCTTTTCCCCGGGATGAGAGTGGTGGGGATGAATCTCCACCTCGGAGGGAAGAGGCCCCCCTTGACGAAGAGGCCCCCCTTGACGAAGAGGCCCCGGAAGCAGAGGAAGAGGCCGCGGAACCAGAGGCCCCTCAAGGACCAGCAGGACGCCGTGCACAGGCACCCCGCTGTGCACGGGCACCCCGCCGTGCACAACAAGAGGAAATAGCGGAGGTGCGGGTTCTACTAGACTACATTGACCAGATGCGTAACTCCCGGATACAAAATATAGAAGGCAGAACTAGAATTCTTGAAGGACAAAACAAAATCATTGAAGGCCAAAACCAAATAATAAACATCCTTACTCGAATAGAAGAAGGCCAAAACAGAACCTTTAATCTCCAACAAGAGATGTTTAATTTCTTCCGGGAGGCGCATGCTGGTCTGCCTCCTGCTGGTCTGCCTCCTGGTCCGCCATCTGCTGGTCTGCCTCCTGCTGCTGGGCCTCCTGCTGCTGGGCCTCCTACTGCCGGGCCATCTTCTCCTGCCGGGCCATCTTCTCCTGCCGGGCCATCTTCTCCTGCCGGACCATCTCCTCCTGCCGGCCCATCTCCTCCTCGGCAGTTGACCCTCCCAGAGCCTCAGCCCCGTGGGAAGAGGGGAAGGAAGAGGAAGTAAGTATTTGTTTTCATGTTTAATGTTTTTTTTATTTAATGTGTAATGGATAGGTATGTGATGTGGTTTTCATACACTTGTGGACCACACTCTGTATATAATCTACTTCTATGGGACTGGGTCCATGGAGGCATATTGTTTGAGTGTGGGTTATAAGTGTGTGAAAACCACATCACATACCTATCCTTGTGTCAGGGAACATCACTTATTTGTGTTGCACACTTTACCTATGTACTTATTTCACACCACTTGTAATTTTGCTAACATTATTTTGCTAACATAAGTTTCTGTCTGTTCTGCCTGTGTTCCACACCTGCTTCCTGTAGCCTAACCACAACGCTCAGAGCTAAGTTCCATGACCCATATACTGCCTACATGATTTCCTGTAAGCTGCAAAATACATTTTTTTCATGTCTGTCTTTTTTTTCATATATGCTATGTTGCATGCCAATAAGGCCATTAGGAAATATATTACTGTGTTAGGCTTGGCCAATAAGATGATGCTACGCACCAGAAATGCCCACATGTGCCCACATGTATCCATGTCTATATATTGTGCTTTTGGGTCCACAATAAACGGAACATTTGCTAATGATAACCTGCCTGTGTGTGTTATTTTGGTAATTGTTTCCCAGACGTCTGAGAAGGTCACTGTTTTTCTCCAAGACTCATCTTCCAATAATGCCCCGGGATAATTCCTAACAATCTGGTGATCAGAAGTGTGATAGACCAGGAGCCTTCGACAGGGTAAGCAATTTTGTCTATATATTGTGACTTGATTTCTGTGCCCTGTGGGAGGCCCATTAAGGTCTATATCCAGTTATTTGTGGAATTTTTTTTGTCTTTGGTAGAACCCGGGTGGGTAAAAAAAAGTGTCTAGGGAGACCTCCATGGAGCTTAAGGTTAAGGTTTAATTTGGCCCTCTGAAGTCTTGGTTGAGACCAGTACCTTATTGCTGCTATTTATGTTTTGTCTTGTTATTGCAACTCTATTATAAGTACATATACGCAGGTGTAAGACGCACCGTTTACCGTGTCGAAAGTCACTGCCTAATGATGCACGGATAAACGATAGCACGGTGACACCTGTATAGAATGTGCACTTTTGCTTCATATTGTAATTGTTCTGTTATTTGAGTCATATGTATCATGAAATTATTTGTCTTATATGTTCTGTATTACTCATATTGTATACTGTTTGTATTTTAATATTGCGATTCTATTATGAGGACATAGACACAACTCGTGTCCTGTGTTCACTATCGCTCACCATTTCTTATTGTATTTTCATTGTATATTTCATTGCTGCTATTTTATTATAAGGACATAAGATTCATCTTGTGTCTACTATTGCATGAGTTAGTGGAGACAACAACTGACGTTAAGTACTAAGATACTCCGTCCTGGCTTGCAGTTTTGAAGACTACATGTAACAGTGTATGAAACAGCTGTTGTTAGTGACGGATTAGTCAGAACTTGCCTCCATTAGACGCTAAATCCCTTTGATTGTGTGTGTGTGTAAGGCTATTACTGGTCAGGGGTCATGGGGACCGGTCAAAGTAAACAAAGCCAAACTGAGGGAGAAACATGTAAACAATTTGTGGCCAGACAGGAGGATGTAGGGTGGGCAATGGTCATCCCATTTTTAGATGACGTCAGTGGCTATACAGAGTATATAGATCCAAGAAATGCATTTCCTAGGAGTGGTTGTAATTGTAAATTTCATAAAGACATGTTAAGAGGTTTGTGTTTGGGAAATGAAAAAGTATTTGATTTGTATACAGGAGATCCCGATTGGGACATGCAATACATGAGACAAGCTGCTGAGTATTGGTTAAAATATTGTGACAGATATAAATCCAGTGGTAATAATAGACACAGTAAAATAGATAAATCTAAACTTTCTAGAATTATTTTACGTCCTCCTCCAATAGTCTATTCGAAAAATGTCCCAGATACAATAGCCACTGCCCCTATGGCTGCGCCACCGCCATATGCGGGAATATATCCAAGTGTTACTAATTATAATGACGATGATTTAATTGTGGCTTACAATACAACCAGAACACGTCCACCCCCTCCACTTCATGGAGATGTACAGGGGGCTGAGGCACCTGATGACGTAAGTGTCCAGGAGCCTCATAGAATTGAGCCTGCAAGAGAAGCACCAAATTTTGGAGTTACATCTAGTGGCCGTGTTAGTACTCGCCCAAGGAGATATAGTGACTCCGACTACCCCCCACGTCCGAATGTAACTTTGCCAGTCCATGGAATTCACACTCCCGAGTCTCCGGACGTCTCTGTCTGCAATGAGACCAAACAACAATTAATGCCTTGGGCACCACAACCTATTCAAAAACATGAAGATGCAAATTGGGCAGACCCCCGCTGCCTCTCTGGCACCAGTGCCATAAGTACTATGCCATATTTAATTGCTGGGGACCAAATGATTATCAAACCCCTCACGGCAGGTGAATTAAGTGATATTACCAGGGACTGCCCCGACCCTTTAAGACAACCTGCTGCCTGTATCCTTCACCTTAAGCGATATTTACAGGGAGCCATGTATACACAAACTGACATTAAAATGATAATTGATAAATTGTATAATTATCACGAAAATGATGAATGGGATTGGACTAAAGTTCCTACAATACACACAAATGACACAAGCACCTCAGTCACTTCATATGGTTTAGCAAACCCAGTAACTAGGGCAACCATGTGGACAGAATTAGAAACTGAAATAAAACGCTGTAGTAAGACACAGCAATCTATGAGTGCAGTTTTAGCATGTAAGCAGAAACCTGACGAGGCATTTTAGACTTTGCTAAAAGATTTTTTAAATGTTGGGCAGAGGAAGGAGGCTTATCCTCCGGGGATGGAATGGCTGTATTAAAGAATCAGACTATGTTAGGGTGTATGACACCAACAGACAGTCTTTTGTTAAAACAACTCATACCTGATTGGCCCAAAATGACCTCAAAGGAATTATTATCAGCTATTGAGTCCCGTCATGCTGCAGGATGTTTTGATAAAAGTGTTAAGGGTGCATATGTTCAGGTTAATGATAACACACTTCCACGCCATAGGCAAAGGGGGGGTAGAGTTAATCAGGACCACAGACGCAACATGTGTTTTAATTGTGGGGAAACAGGACACTGGAAAAATGAATGTCCCCATCCGCCCCGTAAGGGCAGGGATAACTTTTATCCCAGGGACAACCACCGATCACACTCACACTCACCACCTAGACGTGACAACCGACCACCACAACACAGAATACAATGGCCATAGGGCTGCCCGGAGGGAGGCACCCTACTCTTACCCAAGGTTACATCGTATTATAATCGTGAGCCCTTCGTTACTCTTAACATAGAGGGCTCCGAATTACAATTCCTCGTAGATACGGGAGCTACTTGCTCCACTATCTCGGGCGAATTATACGATGGACCCTTGCGAGAGTCTAATCCCTCTGTGGGAATCACAGGTGTGCCAATTCCTACCTTCCGCACTCCACTCCTCACAGTTCAAATACCCGACTCTCCCAAAACTTTGTCCCACTCGTTCCACATTATCCGGGGTTGCCCCTTTAGTCTCCTTGGTCGAGACTTGATGGGTAAACTGGGAATAATGATGACAATATCACGGAACGGTGGCATGACGGTCGACTTTGACCTCAGTGAATCAGGCGAATCGCCCGAGGAATCACTGTCGTCGGAGACGGCCATGTTAAGCAATCAGATACATCAGGTTACTGACCATGTCCGTAATCTGCCTTCAACCACAGATTTTGACACTCTCTTTGACAGCATTCCCCCTACCTTATGGTCAACAGGACCATATGATACGGGGACCATAGACTGCACCCCATATAGGGCAACGTTGCGTGAAGACTGCTCCCCAGTTTTCATTAAACAATACCCTATTAGTGACGACAAGCTGGAGGGCATAGGCCCCATGATTAAGGTATTTCTGGAGAAAGGTATTCTGAAACATACCATCTCCCCGTATAACACACCCATTAACCCCTTGCCTAAGCCGGCGGGCGGTTATCGTTTTATTCAAGACCTAAGGGCCGTGAATAAATTAATTATACCTCTCCCTCCCTTAGTCCCGGATGTGACCGCACTACTTACGGCCATTCCACACAATGCAGAAATTTTTTCTACCATTGATTTGGCTAATGCTTTCTTCTCTGTACCCGTTGATGTGGACACTCAACAGTTGTTCAGTTTCACGTACAGGGGGCTTCAGATGACCTGGAAAAAAATGTCCCAAGGATTTACGGATAGCCCGGCCGCATTCGGCCTAGTCCTCAATACCATGCTCAAGAGCTGGACCAGCCCCTGTGGTTCCGTCCTTTTGCAATATGTTGATGACCTGTTATTGTGTAGTACTTCATGCGAGGCAGGGGAAAAGGACCTAGTGGACCTTTTGTTGTTCCTCGCCCATGAAGGGCTCAAGGTGTCTAAACAGAAACTGCAAATCTGTCAGCCACAAGTTGAGTACTTAGGCTTTGTCCTGTCCAAAGGCAAACGAGAACTCAGTGCAAAAAGAGTAAAAGCCCTCTCTAAACTGCCAAAGCCTGCCTCTCCCAAAGAAATGCTGACCTTTCTTGGGATAATAAACTATTGTCGACAGTGGATACCAGACTGCTCCCACTACGACTCAATCCTCCGCACCATTTGCCACAGTGACTCTCCACCATGCATACAATGAACTTGCCAGGTCCATCACCACTTCCCCTGCCCTCGGCCTCCCTGACTACACAAAGCCTTTTCATTTGTACGCAAGGGAAAATTGTAAAACCATGGCGGCTGTCTGTGCCCAAGAGCATGGTAGTAACTCTTTCCGTCCTGTAGCCTTTTTATCTAAAAAGCTGCCCATCCCTGTGCAGGGTATGCCTTCATGCCTGCGATCCCTCGCAGCGTGTGCCATGGCCGTTGAGATGTGCGAACCTATCACACTGGGACATTCACTTGTTTTACATACCTCCCATCAGGTTTTGCACCTCCTTAACAATCTGCAAACACAACACATGACTGCCCAGAGACTTAGTGGTTATGAAATACTACTTACCAGTACTTCTGAGTTAACCATTAAGTACTGTGCAACTAACTCAGGCCCTGCGTCTATTCTCAAGGCCTTGTTATCCTCTGACGTACCACAATCTGACCTCCCCCTTCACGACTGCATTGCACTCATTCACTCCAGCACAACACCGCGCCCTGACCTCAGGGACACCCCTATTCCGGGGGTCCCTGACGTCTTTGTGGACGGCTCATGTAGCCGCCCAGATGACCACACATACCTTGCAGGATATGCAGTGGTCCAGCTTCCCGACATTGTTATTGAATCTTCCTGTGTCATGCATAATTCTGCTCAGGCAGCTGAATTAATAGCTCTCACTCGAGCCTGTGAACTTTTTGCTGATGCCTCTGTAAATATCTATACCGACTCCAGATATGCCTTTGGAGTGGTACATGATTTTAGCATGATTTGGAAACAAAGAGGTTTCAAGTCTGCCGACGGTAAAAGCATCAGTCACACCACACTTATCACAGAACTTTTGCAAGCCATCCTGCTCCCAAAAGAAATAGCTGTAATACACTGTAGAGCACACACTAACCTTAACAATCCTGTTGCTAGGGGTAATGCATTAGCTGACACAGTAGCCAAACAAGCAGCTAAGATCTCTCCATTTCAAGACAGTGTTTATCCCATACTTGTGGCACCCTCTCTGGTCGACGATGTGCTCACATCGTCACTACAGCAGTTTGCCACTGTCACTGATATCAAATACTGGGTCTCTCAGAAGCTCGAATTAAACCCTCAGGGGTTTTATTCGAAAGAGGGGAAAGATGGGACAATCATTGGTATCCCTGAAACTAGTGCACCCATTTTTATTTCACAAGCCCACGGTGTCAGTCACCTGAGCATCCACAACACTTTACAGTTAATCAAACCTTACTTCTGCATACAAAATCTACAGTTACATGTACAATCTTACATTAACCGTTGCATCACTTGTCTGCAAACCAAACACAACAATAAACCTGCAAAACATGAACATCTAACACCACCATCCGCACCTTTCACCCACCTGCAGATAGATTTCACACACATACCTAAAACAGGAACCAAACAGTTTTACCTGCTGGTCATAGTTGACCAATTTTCTCGCTGGCCTGAGGCCTTTCCTACCACTAGGGAAGACGCAAAAACAGTAGTGAAACACCTTTGCACTGATGTCATTCCCAGATTTGGTTGCCCCCTGCAGATTAACTCAGACAATGGCCCAGCTTTTGTTAGTAAGGTATTGCAGGAATTGGTAACTCACTTACAGATAAAATGGAAGTTTCACATACCATATCACCCCCAGAGCTCAGGGGTGGTAGAAAGGATGAACCGGACCATTAAGGAAAAAACTCCTTAAGGCCACGGGAGGGAATTGGGTCAAATGGCAGGATCATTTACCTGCAGTCTTAGCTGAGGTACGGATGTCCCCAAGCAAATCCACTCAGCTGTCTCCTTTTGAGATTTTAATGGGTAGACCGTTCCCCACTCCCTGGGTCAGGAACCCACACATAGTCACTGGTGATTTAGATTTAATCAGGGAACGATATGTACATGAATTAATCTCTGTTTTGAATGGCAACTATGGTGATGTGGCTTCTCGTTTTCCTCTTCCCTCACAGGAACCAACCCACAGCTTCAAGGTCGGAGACACAGTGTGCATCAGACAGCTGAATAAAGCAAAGAAGGGAGGCTTCCCATACGGTCCACCTACCGAAGTTGTGGCCATCACTCGTACTGCCATCCTCACAGCCCAGGAGCCCATCTGGATCCACGCATCTAGGGTAAAGCTCTGTCCAAAGAGGGGTGAAGCTGGCTGTCTAGTCCCTTCTGAAACATCTGTACCACCAGTCCAGGACATCTCAGACAACAGTTGTGCCTAAAGAGGGGTGAAGTTGGTCGCACAGTCCCTTCTGTAACATCTATATCCACAGCACGTTTCTGCAACAACATGATCGCCATTCAGGGGTCCCCCTGTTTGGTATACCTGTACCTCCTTTCCTCCTTGCTCTTGGTTGCAATACCCGGATGGATAATAGCCTCCTGCTATTATGAGACACCGGACGAACAATATGGTATTGCCCCTGTTTGTAATTACTTCATCACTCCCCCTGACTCACTCCAGAAACAAAACACAACCAAGAACTCAACAACCCTGCCAACACCACATGTTCCAGCCCTCCGTAGAGCCCGAAGGTCAGCAGACCGGACCCCTTTCAGGGTGATCGAGCACATACCCTCAAAAATGGCCATTACACAAACCACATCACCACGCTCTACAACCTTTTGGTACAATTCTTCAAATCTCCACGTTGCCACTTATGCCTTTGACTATTGTGACATTATTCTATGCCCCAGGGATGTAGCAACACAGTGTAACATTTACCATGATATCACTCCCAGGTCATTCTATATGTGTCTAGGGAGGGATGATAATAGTAATGATGATTGTAAATACTCGAATGCTGATGGGTGGGATGCAGATGAAGGCCTTAGATGGGGAACTGTTATATTCACCGAGAAAGATAGAATTAGGAGATCCTTAATGGAAAGAATGACCCTTTCTAAGTCCGGACTTTGCCTTTCGGCAGGTAAACCCGGACAGAGTATGAAACTTACTTTGACTATTGAAAACCCCAGTCCAATTGATAGTGGCCCTTATATGCTCTCTTTTTGGGAAAGAGGGGCCTTATCCCGAGATAAGGGTGGTTTCCAGCTTCAAGATATGGTTAATTCCTCTGAATGGAACAAAATTGTCACTAAAATTTATCAAAACCTTGGTCAAAACCTAATTAATACCCAGTCCCCATCTCAGGGCATGATTGCTATAGCTGATCCCTCACCAAGAGATACTATGGCCTTAGAAACAGGTTATTCAGATAAAAACCTTTGGTTAGAATGGATGGCCTTTTCAGCCAAACAATATAATAGATCAAATTGTTATGTTTGTGGTAATGCCCGGCCCCATTTAGGTACTGTCCCCCTTAACATCCCTAGTAACGCTGAGTCCTGCTTTCTCAGCCTGTATACTAATACCATTGTTAATCAGTCAACCTGTATTGCCTGGAAGGAAAAATACCCCATTATTACTAAAACCCCACACCTCAGTGAGGGAATTTCTATATATCCTGGTAACTACACTTGTTATAGGGGCACAGGAAAAGGTAGATTCTTAGGTAACTTTACATCTGGGTATTGTTATAAGTATAGTAACCTCAACACCTATAACCACATTCAGTCGTTAGGTGACATATATTGGATTTGCGGGGATATGAAAATCCGCATTAGGCTAGAGGGACAATGGTCTGGGGAATGTGCTCTAGCAAAAGTAATCATGCCTCTCCACATTTTAGGTGTAGATGACATACACATACACACTCACCACACCTCCTCTCATCGTACACGAAGACAGACTAAGGCTATCCCAGGTAGTTTTGACCCCCATGTATACATAGACGCTATAGGGGTCCCAAGGGGGGTCCCAAATTAATTTAAGGCCCGTGACCAGGTTAAAGCTGGATTTGAATCCATCTTCCCCATCATAACTGCCAATAAAAATGTAGACTGGATAAACTATATATTTTATAATCAACAACGTTTTGTTAATTATACCAGAGATGCCCTTAAAGGCATTGCTGAGCAACTCGGCCCAACCTCTTACATGACATTCCAAAACCGCATGGCCTTAGACATGCTTTTAGCAGAGAAAGGAGGGGTGTGTAAAGTTATTGATGATCAAACTGGTGGGTCATGCTGTACATTCATACCAGATAATACAGGTCCCACTGGAAAAGTAACGCTTGCTATTAAGAAATTGGAAGAATTATCCATTGAATTAAAGAAAAACTCAGGCATTGATAACCCCTGGGATAAATTCTTCACTGGCTTAGGCTTCCTAGACTGGCTGAAAAATATTGGTACCTTTATTGTTTTCATTGCTTTGTTTATACTATTCTGTTATTGTTGTTTTAAGATAGTTGTTTTCTGCATTGCTAAACATACACGCCTGCCACCCCAAACCCCTATCTCACAATACCTACAGGTTCTACCACACCAACCTACTCGAACTCCACAACATCGTCGATACCATCCTGCTAATACAACATACAAAAATGTCCCATTCCACTCCAGACGTTAGTCCAGTAGTAGTCATTGTTATGACTAAAGAGGGGAATTGTCAGGGAACATCACTTATTTGTGTTGCACACTTTACCTATGTACTTATTTCACACCACTTGTAATTTTGCTAACATTATTTTGCTAACATAAGTTTCTGTCTGTTCTGCCTGTGTTCCACACCTGCTTCCTGTAGCCTAACCACAACGCTCAGAGCTAAGTTCCATGACCCATATACTGCCTACATGATTTCCTGTAAGCTGCAAAATACATTTTTTTCATGTCTGTCTTTTTTTTCATATATGCTATGTTGCATGCCAATAAGGCCATTAGGAAATATATTACTGTGTTAGGCTTGGCCAATAAGATGATGCTACGCACCAGAAATGCCCACGTGTGCCCACATGTATCCATGTCTATATATTGTGCTTTTGGGTCCACAATAAACGGAACATTTGCTAATGATAACCTGCCTGTGTGTGTTATTTTGGTAATTGTTTCCCAGACGTCTGAGAAGGTCACTGTTTTTCTCCAAGACTCATCTTCCAATAATGCCCTGGGATAATTCCTAACACCTTGTTCATGATATTGATTGGTTTCTGTGATGTGATGTCCAAACTGTTTCCCGAATCGCAAAAAAAATTAACATTACAATTATCCATGATGGCATATTACTGTTTGAATGACAATAACACAGCTTAAAGGGACAGTCAGAATTATTGATTACAAAGAAAACACTGTATTACGCATTATAAAGTTGGAAACAGCAAAACATGGAGAAATACGTGTGACTTATGTGCTTACCCTTGTATCTATGCCTATGAAAAATGACCACTTATTTGTTGTTCTGACATAACAACATTTTAGACATCAATGATCAATACATGGTAAATATGCTGTATGAGCTCAAGGATTTACATATACAAATGCTATCCAAATGCCCTCTAGTGGTCAAATTGCATAATGATTACATGCACTCTTCAAGCTCTAAGAAATGAGCACACGAACCTCATAGGTTTAGCTAGCAATTTAAAATAAACACAAATGATTAATTGGTGAGAAACCTTTGATATCATTGATATTACAAAATTGACTTTTTTAATAATGCAAAACATTATTTGTTTTCTAAACTGTCCCTTTAACAAAATTACATATACTAACATAATATTTGCAGATTGTTCGTATATCTACATGTACTTGTTCAAACAATAAATTTTGAAAAAATATTTATATTGACGTGTTAAATAAAGTCTATTTTCTTAAAGAGACATTATTGTTTTTTTTATTTTTTTTAAGAAAGACATTTGTTTTAACAATGAATATGGTTTAAAGTCCTTTTAGGAGCGGGGGGGGGGGGGGGAAATATGCTAACAATAATATATTTGGAGATTAACCAATGTGGAACTCATACATGATACAAAAATCAACATTTGCATTAAAGGGACAGTATACTATATTTTTTACAGAACTGGATGTAATAGACACTACTAGAAACAACAAGATTAACATATACTGATATCAATATTAGAAAGCTTTAAACACTTTCTAATAAATTCAGGTTATCTCTATTGAAAATATAGATGAACCCCCATTACAACCGTAAAACAAGACAATACCCCATCATTAACATATGAAAAGACCCTTTACACAAACTGGAGAAAGCTGGAGATGGTACTCACATGAAACTTTGAGGCTTGGCGAGGAGTCTGAAAAGTACTTAAATTTTATTTGAACAGAAGCAAAATGAGACGTGTATTTGGTAAACAATGGACTATATAACTAGAGACCAAATAAAATATTTTGGTTTTTAATGTGAGTGTCTAATGAACCTTTAATAAAATATACGACGAAATTACATTTAGAAGAAGTCGGCATCATATATTTAGCATGTGATAAAGATAAATGCATATTGATTACTTTATTCTAACACAATAGCGCATATTTACGAATTAGATATCTTTAACATTAAACACAACAGTCATTTTTCATAACAAGGAACATATTGTTGACAAACATATTAAACAACATGGACTATAGAGATTTGCACTTGCCTCGAAATATCTTATGCATG
Organism: Bombina bombina; assembly: GCF_027579735.1. Taxonomy (NCBI): domain Eukaryota; kingdom Metazoa; phylum Chordata; class Amphibia; order Anura; family Bombinatoridae; genus Bombina; species Bombina bombina. Next base: position 16,944,625 of record NC_069502.1, on the reverse strand, counting down.
AAAACATTTTGCTTTCGTTCGTTTATTCAACCAGACATCCAGCAAAAGAGAATGTGGTGGTCTTTATCAGCTATGGGTCAACAATGTAACATGATGTAAACAATCCATATTCAACATGTTTTTAAACTTGTCTTCTCATTCACAAACGTGTTTAACGTGCACAAAAAAATATTGCGGGACTACGTAATACAATCAGACGTTTTTTTTACCTTTGCATGTGACGTCTTAATTAACATGGCGCTTCCTTGATCACGTAAGAACGCAATCCAATAAAAGGCGCATTATTGATTACGTAAGAACGCAAAGCAAAAAAAGGCGCATCCTTGATCGCGTAAAAACGCCATCCAATAAAAGGTGCATCCTTGATAGCGTAAAAACGTCAGTCAATACAAGGAATCATTGGACAGCCTGGCAGGTGACGTCTTAAGCAACATGGCGCATCCGAGATCAAGGAAAAACCGCAGCCAATACAAGGACTCAGTTGACAGCTTGGCATATCAATAAGAAACGTATTTATATTTTAGTAACTAGTATGTGTCTAGATTGCTATCTAGGAATGTCACGAAATCATGAATCATCTTTTCGGACTTGACTGTCCCTTTAACTATAGCTATGGTGTATATCTTTAACATTTAAAAGATACACATGAGAAATACATATGCCATTGATGTTTTAAGATATGTTTAGATTGTTTTGGAATAACAATAATGACACATGTATTGATCAAACGTGTCATTTATTCAAGTTGAAATATGGTCAGCCTACAATATTTGTCAAAACATATTCTTCATCTAAAATATGCGCATTACACACAGAGATTGATTTGGTTACACTTTTACAATAAGATAGAATTGAAAATGTGCTGTCAACATTACAATAAGATTGTTTATTAATAAGATTATAAGTCCTTGTTCATGTAAAAAGGACAAAAACTCTTTAGAAATGGAAATCCATTCATTAACAATTGTGCTCACCATCACTTAAAGGGACATGATTTTAATTTTTAAAAAGAGGATACACAGAGACAATACTAATTCAATAAAATGAACACTTTACAGGGATTATATCATTGTATCAATCCTCAGATCATTTGTTAAAGGTGCATCAATTCATGCAGAGTTTATAAATACACACATGGATGTGAAATTTGAAATATACATATATATACACAAATAACAATCTATATATACATATATAAAATAATTACTATGCTAATCATAATCATGCAATGATAAAGCTTTTAGAAAAATATATAAAGACAAATAATAAAATTACATTGGAGATGTTAATCTTAAAGTCATTTACAATTGTATTACATATATGATTCAGGAAACACCATTATTTTTGGTAGGTCCCTTTAAGTATCAACCAGATAAACTAGAGATTTCAATCAATGACATGAATAAGGAGGACAAAGATTCGTGCAATGACATGTCTTTTATTAGTATGTCAGAAAACAGCAACAACGTTTATAAATAATCTGGTAAAGATCAGGAAAATTGGAGCCATATGACAAGGTAACAGAGTGCATCACAGTCCATGAAGAGAGTTGCCAAGGGCCAGCATAGCCCCATTTGAGCCATATGACAAGGTAACAGAGTGCATCACAGTCCATGAAGAGAGTTGCCAAGGGCCAGCATAGCCCCATTTGAGCCATATGACAAGGTAACAGAGTGCATCACAGTCCATGAAGAGAGTTGCCAAGGGCCAGCATAGCCCCATTTGAGCCATATGACAAGGTAACAGAGTGCATCACAGTCCATGAAGAGAGTTGCCAAGGGCCAGCATAGCCCCATTGGAGCCATATGACAAGGTAACAGAGTGCATCACAGTCCATGAAGAGAGTTGCCAAGGGCCAGCATAGCCCCATTGGAGCCATATGACAAGGTAACAGAGTGCATCACAGTCCATGAAGAGAGTTGCCAAGGGCCAGCATAGCCCCATTTGAGCCATATGACAAGGTAGCAGAGTGCATCACAGTCCATGAAGGGAGTTGCCAAGGGCCAGCATAGCCCCGTTGGAGCCATATGACAAGGTAACAGAGTGCATCACAGTCCATGAAGAGAGTTGCCAAGGGCCAGCATAGCCCCATTTGAGCCATATGACAAGGTAACAGAGTGCATCACAGTCCATGAAGAGAGTTGCCAAGGGCGAGCATAGCCCCATTGGAGCCATATGACAAGGTAACAGAGTGCATCACAGTCCATGAAGAGAGTTGCCAAGGGCCAGCATAGCCCCATTTGAGCCATATTACAAGGTAACAGAGTGCATCACAGTCCATGAAGAGAGTTGCCAAGGGCCAGCATAGCCCCATTGGAGCCATATGACAAGGTAACAGAGTGCATCACAGTCCATGAAGAGAGTTGCCAAGGGCCAGCATAGCCCCATTGGAGCCATATGACAAGGTAACAGAGTGCATCACAGTCCATGAAGAGAGTTGCCAAGGGCCAGCATAGCCCCATTGGAGCCATATGACAAGGTAACAGAGTGCATCACAGTCCATTAAGAGAGTTGCCAAGGGCCAGCATAGCCCCATTTGAGCCATATGACAAGGTAACAGAGTGCATCACAGTCCATGAAGAGAGTTGCCAAGGGCCAGCATAGCCCCATTGGAGCCATATGACAAGGTAACAGAGTGCATCACAGTCCATGAAGAGAGTTGCCAAGGGCCAGCATAGCCCCATTGGAGCCATATGACAAGGTAACAGAGTGCATCACAGTCCATGAAGAGAGTTGCCAAGGGCCAGCATAGCCCCATTTGAGCCATATGACAAGGTAACAGAGTGCATCACAGTCATAGAAACATAGAAACATAGATATTGACGGCAGATAAGAGCCATAGGCCCAGCAAGTCTGCCCCACCTTACCTAACAGTATAAACTTATCTAGTTCGTAGGATAGCCCTATGCTTGTCCCATGCATTTTTAAAGTCCCCCACAGTGTTTGTTGCTACTACCTCTTGAGGAAGTTTATTCCATAAATCAATCACTCTTTCTGTAAAGAAGTGCTTCCTCAAATTACTCCTGAATCTACTACCCTTTAGCTTGAGCTCATGACCCCTTGTTCTTGAATTTTCCATTTTATGTAAAATACCCACAGCCTCAGTTTTACTAAACCCTTTAATGTACTTGAAAGTTGCTATCATATCACCTCTTTCCCTTCTCTCCTCTAAGCTATACATAGAAGTCCATGAAGAGAGTTGCCAAGGGCCAGCATAGCCCCATTGGAGCCATATGACAAGGTAACAGAGTGCATCACAGTCCATGAAGAGAGTTGCCAAGGGCCAGCATAGCCCCATTTGAGCCATATGACAAGGTAACAGAGTGCATCACAGTCCATGAAGAGAGTTGCCAAGGGCCAGCATAGCCCCATTGGAGCCATATGATATGACAAGGTAACAGAGTGCATCACAGTCCATGAAGAGAGTTGGCAAGGGCCAGCATAGCCCCATTGGAGATATATGACAAGGTAAAAGAGTGCAACAGGCACAACAATAATCAGAAAAAAAGGCCAAATGGCAACCATTACAAAAACATCAACATGTGGACGGAGGATTCTTATCTGCGCCCTTGGAGCATCTCCAGATCCTCCACTTACTGGTCATCCCCTTCATCGTCCTGTGCATGTCCAGCTACAGATTCAAGCATTGAGTTCCACCACCTCATCTGACGTAGAGTCATATGCTGAACCTGTAGCTGGGCCTGCATGGTGTCGGCCATCCCTCTCAGGACAGCTGCATTCCTCAACACGGCCTGCTCTATGCGTGCTAGACCTTCGAGCGTGAGCCATGTTGAGTCACAGCCTAAAATAAAGAATAAATAAAATATTAATGATAATTACACAACAGACAAAATAAAAAGCAAAGATACATTGTCATCATAAAGACAAATAATTCTTTAAATTAATTTGTTGACATTGATTATTTACACATGAAATATGTTATTCAGACAGACCTAAACCATTAAATGGACATTTTAATCCAACATGTTGTCCCCTTTAATTGGTTTTTGATGATCCACTTTTACAGCTTGAGTGTCTAAAATCTTGTTAAAGGATTTACATTGTACTTACATTAGCAATTTTAAGATTTTAGTTATACTGTGGTAGGCACACCTATCCTTAAACATTTTGGCGTTGAGGACAAGCTGTGTAAACATAGCAACCAGAAGAAATTACATTCCCACTGGGTTATACAAGAGATAATGTATGAACATTTGGACATAAATATTTGGATCCAAATAGTGGTGATTGGTATATGTAGTGATATCAAATTAAAGGGACAGTAAACCTAAATATTTTAGTTACTGATTCAGATAGAGCATGACATTAAAAAGAATTATTAATTTACTCGTATTCTTTAAATGTTTGAATTCTCGAGCTATATTTTAAATGCAAGAATGTAAGTTTATAGGGCAGGCCATTTTTGGTTATTAACTTTGGTTGCCCCTGCTGATTGATGGATACATTCATCCAACAATAAAGAAATGATGTCCATATTTTTTTTAAAATAAAAAAAAAATATAGGCATTTCTTTGTTTCAATAAAGATAGCAAGAGAATGAAGAATAATTGATAAGAGTAGTAAATTAAAAATTTGATTAACATTGCATGCTCTATTTGAATCACAATTGAAAAATATTCATTCAGTGTACCTTTAAGTATCTTATAATGTTGATTTTGAATGATACTTACAGCTGTGCCTGGGAAGGACAATCCGACACCCAGGACAATGAAGGTTGAGACAGGGGGGAGGGATGGGATTGGGTTGTGGAGGGATGGGATTGGGTTGGGGAGGGATGGGATTGGGTTGGGGAGGGATGGGCTGCTGCTCTGGGGTAGCCCGTACAGCTGGGGAGTGGTGAGTTGGGGGCTGGGCAGCTGGGGTAGCTGTATGGGCCAAAAGACGGGGAGAGCGGCGAAGGGGGACGAAGGGGCGTTTTTTGGGAGGGATATGACAGGACAAATGGGAAGGGCCGGGAGGGGCAGGGGACTGGGCAGGGGGCTGGGCAGGGGGCTGGGCAGGGGACTGGGCAGGGGGCTGGCAGGGGGCTGGGCAGGGGGCTGGGCAGGGGACTGGGCAGGGGACTGGGCAGGGGGATGGGCAGGGGTCTGGGCAGGGGTCTGGGCAGGGGACTGGGCAGGGGACTGGGCAGGGGAGGAACAATGATGACCAGAAGCAGAGGATCCATCTGAAATAAATATAATAAATATATTAACATCTCATACATCATGAAATCAAATCAACGCATTTCAACTTGATTATGTTTGCAATATACTTAGAAGTGTGTTTGAATTTCTAAACAATGATGACATGAGGATATGGTATGCATATAGGCACTCAGATGAATATCAATGACTGTCTGTACAATTCTAAAATTATTATTGTGGTTTGGCCTAGAATATGCATGTGACATCATGATGGCATGAATTTCAAATCCAAATATTTAAACAAATCCAAGCATATCTTCATGCTGCCTGATATATAAAGGGGGCAGTAGTGTATTTGAACAGACAAAAAATATTCCTTTTTAAAGTGCAAAAGCTGTAGACTTTGAATGTCTTCAATAAAATGATTTCCAATAAAGCAACATGTTGGAAACATGTTAGATATATTCCACATACCATCAGACTTCAAGGGAGCCTCTTCCTCCTCCGTCCCACATGTTAAATCAATCTCTGTAAAACATAACATGTTGTGTACACGTTAAGATCAGATATTATAACATATGTTACTGTTGCTCAAAGACACACATCAATGTTGCATTAAAGATATACACACCCAAAGTTATGATTTACATCATTTTGATGGAGCATGCAAATGACATTAGATTTGTTATTCTCAATGATTCAGATTTTCTATTTATTGTTTGCATTAATTTTAAAATCATAAAAGCATAGTACATTGAACATTTAAGATTTCTCATGTGTGTATCACTTGATGATTGTTGTCAAAAATGAACCTGGAAACAAACATATGCTATACATCTTCTGAATAACAAAGGTGTAGACTAAGAACGTTTTAATTCTTAATCTTTCAATATTCAAATCAAATTGATATATAATCAGAGGAGTCAATTATATGTTTGTTTCAAATGTTATGCTTCATCAGAATCATGCTCATAATATTGATTACCAATACACCTTCAATGACATATAAATGAGTCAATGGACTTACCAGAAGACCGCAAAGGCGGCTCTGTGTCGGTGCTGGATTCCTCTGGGCTCACAACACCAACTCTCTCTATGAATGATATAGATATATATTAGTGAACACATTTGGGAGAGCACTAAATCACATCTGTATCGATTTATAAGAATAATCAACTTGAAAATGTGAAGAATAGAGCAGTCATTATAAAAAAAAATGCTTGATTGAATCAAGGGGATTCTGTAAAAAATGATGTATTGAACATATGTTTAATTTCTGACTATATTAGACATCAAACTCATCTCATACGATGCTATTGCATATCTAAATATACCCATTGATCAATGTTCTTAAAAGAATACACACAAACCACATTTTGAATAACAGCTGTTGAGAAATATAAACAAAGACATGTGGCACATCGAGCCATTTGTGCAATGTACAGTAATCTTGTTTAGGACACAACACATATTGATCACAATACCAAACAAAATTGATTAGTACAAATATGTAATCATGGTGCTGTTAGAGTATGCTTATATCTATAAAGTAACTCAAACAGTGAATATGTGAATTATATATCAATGTTGTCTAATCCAAAGAATGTAAGGATTAATGAATCAATTGTTTATTAAAGGTACACTGACATGATTTATTTCAATCATTGATTTCACTGTTCAAACTGTTCCAAATGATTTAACATTGACTCCTATTATAATTTTAATGTTGCTACATTTTAATCTTAAAGGCAGATAAGCAATATTGTATTCAATAAATATTGTTTGTTGAAGGTATCCACCAATCATCAATAAAAACCCAGGTTGGTCAACCAAAATTGAGCTGCAGATAAACGTACATTCTTGTTTTTAAAATACATTTAGCAATAGAATATTTCACATATGATTATAGTATTATATTTAAATGTTGCTTAATATTGCATGCTCTATCTGAATGACAACATTAATAATTTTAGCTCAGTGTCCCTTTAATATAAAAATATATTGATTTGACAAGGTTGGTGTTAATGAATTCTCTACTCCATATGTTGATGTAATGAATGGGATTGAGCATGCAATTCGAATCTAATATGTTATTTAAGGATATCCTAAGAATTATTTAATTTTCATCTATTAAAGGGACATGAAGCTCTAAATGTGTAATTGTATACTTTTTGAAACTATGTACTACTGTTATCTGAACACATGATTTTAACTTTTGACCCAATGCCAATTTATGCATAAAAAAACTGCCGGATAATACCAGTAATGCATTGTTTAACCTAAACAAAAATCAATATGTTTTTAGAAGAACTAAAACAATAGACTGAACCAATGTAGCTCATAAAATGTTTAAACAAAACAATAAAATCACGTTTACAAATCATTCAATGTAAAATTTAGTTGGCATGTCCCTTAAATGACGTGATCAATTTCAAAAATGGAATCTATATTTTTAAAAACAAATCATATGCAAAAGTGTGTGAATTTTTTCAAAATGTATACAAATAAGATTAAGCAATACACAAGGGAAGAATATAAATTGGACATTCAAAGAATCTTACATTAAAATTAAGATATCCAGAATAGATGGGATATTTTAAATTTAATAAAAATTCAGAGTAGTCTTACAATGTAATCCTATGTTGTTGTTTTTTTTATTCTTATTTGTAAATATTTTACTAATACATTTTGCAGATACATATAAATATTGAACAATGTGGATTTAGTATGTAATGTTCTGTCCATGTTTCTAAGACAAATGTCAATTAAAATGAGACATACCATACTGTGACAAGCTCTGGCTTGAGGATCCAGCACCAACATCCAGATCTGTAATATATTAAATGAGGATTGGATATCATTAATACAAATCATGCCATGTTTAAAATCTTGACATTATTAGCAAATCAATTAAAAACTATTAATCTTTTGGTAGTCCCATGAGTTAATTGTTTCCTCAATTAAATTCATGATAAATATATCCTGTACTCTTATTTTCAATCAGTTGTGTTGTTTACTGTAGCTTTAATTATTTTTTTGTGTTATTTCATTCTCATCAATTGATGGGCATATGTTATTTTTTTTTTGGATTCTGCTATTTTTTTTTATTATGTATAATATTGAAAATAAGAATACTGTATTCTTCACATATATAATAATTCACATTTCATTTTGACCAACATGTATAAAGCAATGCCACTTACAGCAAACCCATGTTAACGTGTATGCGCAATTCTAATTTTCGCGATCATTGCGCAATGATTCCAAGCGGAATTACGCATCCGTCATTTGACCAACATGTATAAAGCAATGCCACTTACAGCAAACCCATGTTAACGTGTATACGCAATTCTAATTTTTGCGATCATTGCGCAATGATTCCAAGGGGAATTACGCATCCGTCATTTGACCAACATGTATAAAGCAATGCCACTTACAGCAAACCCATGTTAACGTGTATGCGCAATTCTAATTTTCGCGATCATTGCACAATGATTCCAAGCGGAATTATGCATCCGTCATTTGAGCAACATGTATAAAGCAATGCCACTTACAGCAAACCCATGTTAACGTGTATGCGCAATTCTAATTTTCGCGATCATTGCGCAATGATTCCAAGCGGAATTACGCATCTGTCATTTGACCAACATGTATAAAGCAATGCCACTTACAGCAAACCCATGTTAACGTGTATGCGCAATTCTAATTTTCGCGATCATTGCGCAATGATTCCAAGCGGAATTACGCATCCGTCATTTGACCAACATGTATAAAGCAATGCCACTTACAGCAAACCCATGTTAACGTGTATGTGCAATTCTAATTTTCGCGATCATTGCGCAATGATTCCAAGCGGAATTACGCATCCGTCATTTGACCAACATGTATAGAGCAATGCCACTTACAGCAAACCCATGTTAACGTGTATGCGCAATTCAATTTTCGCTCTGTGACGCATATTCTGTAGAGCGCAAGAAACATCATTCCTATTTCATGTGTCACTAATCTAAAATAAGATATCTAATACTTCATATGTAGTGTATGTTGTGAGATCTGTATAGGTTTAGTATCTGACTATATACACATTTTCTAAAATTCTAATCAAATATTAAGATATTATATGAAGTTGGATAGTTACCTGGTTCAGATTCTCTTTCATCTCCTCCCAGGCCACCGGACGGAGAAGCAGCTGGCCTGGCCCCCGCGTCAGGGCTTTCAGATCCCGCAGCTGGGAGGGAAGAAGAGGAGGACGAGGATGGCGAGGATCTAAATCTTTTGGGGACCCGGAGATTGAGGAGCTCGCATAAAGTCACCTCATAAGGGAGTAGGTATAGTTTCCGCGGGGCCTTTCTTTGGCCCCCTCTTTTACGGGCTTGTACCCAGTCCCTTATGAGGTTGACTTTTTTTGTCAAGCGCAACCTCATATCTCCGAATCTCCTCATGATTTGATCCTGGCTCCTCTGGACGCCACACACCAATTTAACCGCATTGGTGATAGACTCCCAGAGGGCTTTCTTAACAGGCGCATCTGTCGACCTCCTCTTGTTCCCAAACAGCTGGGGATAAAAGTCCTTGACGGCGTGGACCAGTGCAGCGCTCTCCTGCTTGGTGAACCTGGGAGATGACATGCCTGCTGGGTTGTCCAATAAATATATTATAATAATATAAACTGCCTGCAGGCATTAGAGAACTGACAAAGATGGCAACGTGTAATGGACTTTTATATGGTGAAGTAAACATGAGATGCACCATGGGACAAGTTATCTGTACATCTGATTGGATAAAAGTTTGAAATATTGTTAGAATGTCTGTGAGACCATCCTGACTCAAGTTGTGTTTGTGTGATGAACTCTGATTGGCCGTTCCTTAATGTTTCATATCTTAGTAACTTCCTTACACATACCTCCTGGTGGTGCTGTTACTTCATTTTTCATGAAGACTTATTTGTAACTCATGGGCCTGTCATGCGGATATGTGTGATGCAGATTTAATATCCGTGATCGGTTAAATATTAATGTTTACATTATCTTTAAAATCTAATACTGTCACATTATTAAATGTTGTATACATTTTTCGGTTGAATAACTGTCTGTTTCTTTAATACAAATACACATTTAATATTGTATGTCTTTATTGTTCATAAAATCAATTTGTTGACTTATTGTGAAGTATTGACATTGCTCTATTAAATGTATTTCATAATGCACATTGATTGTGTGCTATTGCGTGACATTAGACTCTAATGTTTAAAGATGCAAATCTGGTGTTTCAAGATCCGTTTCCCACGCAACATTTCTGAATGTTCAAATTCAGGTTATAATGTCAGTAACTTGGATAATCTGTTTATAGATGTTAAACTACAGGTTTGTTTGTTATTAGTAAATAAACCTCGAGCTTGTATTTGTCTGAACTGCTCATATATGTTATTGTGCAATGGCGTCTTTATTTTTAAATAGACATTACAAACAAACAATTGTATCAAATGATCTGTAGAGATAGAAAATTGTTTAGACTTTAAAATGTAACTCAATTTATCTTAGTATTTAGATATCCTCAACAGAAGAAATTTAAATGCACATGGTTGAGCCAATCACATAAGGCATCTCTGTGCATCCACCAATCTTCATCTACTGAGCCTATCTCGATATGCTTTTCAAGCAAAGTATGTCAAGATAAGAAGAGAAGTAAATACACTCTTTAAATCTCTTAAAGGGACACTGTCCAAACAAATTTAGGGTTTGTGATTCAGATTGAGCATGAAATGTTAAGCAACTTTATAATTTAATCGATTCTCAAATGTTAAGAATTATCTTGTTATCTTTCTTTGCAAATCAATAATGATATTTTAGATTACGGACAATATTTGCAAAAAACCTTGGTTGTCCTTGATGATTGTTGGATAAATTAATCCAACCAAAAAAAACAAGTTCTGTCCAGAGTACTGAAGCAAATAAATTATCAATTTAATGCCTTATTTTTAAAGTAATGATAGCAACATCACAAGGAACATTGATAATATGAGACAATTTATAAAGTTGCTTAAAATAGAATACTCATTCAGAATGTATAAATCATTAATTTTTTAACTGTCTCCCTTTAAGTATATTTTGAGTTCATGTCCCTTTAAAGAGACATTTCACAATAATGCTTTAAAAATCATAAACCTAGGCACCTTCCTTTTGCTAAATTAGTATAACATATGAGTAAAGCATATTTAGATTAACTTCTGGATTTTTTTACACACTGACTGAAATATATATTGTAATGGATGTATTTCGCAGTCTTCAGCTTAGAGGGACATTAAGCTATATGTTATTTATGCATTTTGGATAAGATTATAATATTTGAACAACTTAATATGTTTTGGTATTCAATCATTAGATTGTAATTATATATATTCTTGGATTAAATACATATCTACATAGGCTATTTTGATGCTGATTGTTGGTTGCACATAGATGCCTTATGTAATTGACTAAGATATGTGCATTGATGTATATTTTTCGAAGTATATTTAAAGACTGAATGTAATTCTATAGTACTTTCTAAATATGTTTAAATTCTTTTATGATTTTTTAAAAATCAATACACAATATACTTTGTGAATGTCCCTTTAAGGACCAAAACATTCGGAATGTTGATTTAACATTGTCGAAAGAAACTAAAGGGGAATGAAAATTATATATAGATATGTGATGTCTAACCCAAGAGGTAAGATTTTAAAAACTACATAATATTAATAACTATAGTTAAATGTCCCTTTAAATTACTCCACTAGAAAATAAAATCTATTAACATGGCATCCAATAACTAGCTTGTGAAAAATATGAAGTTAAATGACCTACCATTTATAAATGTAAATATTTATAAATTTAATAAAATAATGTTTTGACATACCTAAGGAAGATACAAGATCTTATAAAATTAATTTTACATTCAACAACACTGTCACTTTAATGTAAGTGAACCACTTCCCCTTCTTAAAAGTGAAATGAAAAAATTTAGGTCAAATTCTGACTACATATCCGAAATTATTTTAACATCTAAGAATTTCAAAAGAAAAGAATCAATGGATCTCACTCCCCAATTAATTTAAAAAAGATAGTTTAATTTAATATTCTCTGAATCAGTGGATTTTCAAAAATTAATGCATAATTTGATCTTATGCATGTGCTTGTCAAATAGACAACTACCAGTCATGGGAGTCAAATTGTTTTTTATTGACAGATTATATGGATATTTATTATAATCTTTTCAAAAGAGTGTATTTAATAATACAATGTTGATTATTACCATTTAAAAATAAAAAGTTTTTTAAACAAAAACAAAAACAAAAAAATATTCCTGGAAGTCATCAGATGACAATCTGAAATTAAAAAACAAAATTTTACAAAGTTAATACACACGTTGTCAAATATTCATAAAATACATTTACAATCATCTTGTGTCTATGCTCTAACTTTGTGCAACATTTTATCAAGATATTTATGATTTAAATTTAAAAATAAATAAAATAAACATACACCATTATATTGTGTAATAAAAATTAAATTTAAATATCAGAATTTCTAATTATACATAATAATGTATATCACATTTCAATAAATGTATGTAAGCTACTAATATTCGACATTCTTCCTGTGATTCTTAACTAGCATGCATTGTTAAACCAACCTGGATAATGCATGGTCTTTGAAAGTCGATTCAGGGGTAAACAGTTGATCTTCAATAGGTGTCTTATTCATCATTTCATAAAATAGAGGACTGAAATACCATCTAAAAAAGTAAAATCATCTAAGTGTCTGATTGTGATACCTAAATATCTAATTATGAACTAAATATGACTAATGTATGTAAGCTACTAATATTCGACATTCTTCCTGTGATTCTTAACTAGCATGCATTGGTAAACCAACCTGGATAATGCATGGTTTTTGAAAGTCAATTCAGGGGTAAACAGTTGATCTTCTATAGGTGTCTTATTCATCATTTCATAAAATAGAGGACTGAAATACCATCTAAAAAAGTAAAATCATCTAAGTGTCTGATTGTGATACCTAAATATCTAATTATGAACTAAATATGACTAATGCATGTAAGCTACTAATATTCGACATTCTTCCTGTGATTCTTAACTAGCATGCATTGGTAAACCAACCTGGATAATGCATGGTCTTTGAAAGTCATTTCAGGGGTAAACAGTTGATCTTCAATAGGTGTCTTATTCATCATTTCAAAAATAGAGGACTGTGAAATACCATCTAAAAATTAGAAAATAATCTAAGTGTCTCCAATAGGATGCCTCCACAGCCTTATTCTATCAAATAGTTGGCACTTACCATGTGAACATGTCTTTGTATGGTTTTCAAGGTCAGCAGATTTGAAAGATAATGCCAGACATGATCCCATTGGTATTCTTCAATTTCAATCTTGTATTTTTCCACTGTCAGTCTGGGAATTCTTCACTGTCATTCTTCGAATTCTTCCCTTTCAGTCTTTACATGAAGTCATCTCCCTAATGGCATAAAATTGTTTTTTAAAATTACTAATACAAGTGTGTGAATCAGTTCTGTACCCCTCCCCACCCCCCATTTTTGAATATATTTCTGTCACTAGCTTACTAAGCATGTGTAGCATCTTGTGTTATGTTCTATCAAGTGTGAAGATGAGTCATATTGAGCAGAACGAACCTCTAATGTGTGACATTGAACCATAGTCATGCTAGAGGATAGTTATGCTAGAGGATCCCTTTCTGAGTATTTACATTTTAAGTAATGTGTAAACTAAATACTAGTTTAGAAAATGTATGCCATATGATGTATTTGTGTACAATTCATGCCAGCAACAGTCCATACATTTATACTTACCAGCTGATGTCCTCTTTAAAAACCAGGTGGCAAAGACTCGCTACAGGACCCAATGACCAGAGCATCACCTATATTAAGAAATCAAACACATTTTTAGCATTTGATGAACAATCCTAACATGTTTGCACAATTCTCTACTTGTCATTTCCCTAGCGTTCACATCTATTGACAATACTCCAGTCTAATTTCTATTATTTACCGTCTAAAGTGGCGGTTGATGATGTCTGCTCTGACATTGAGCCCCTCGTCCCGGAATGGCCCCTCTAGAACAGGATCATCCTCCTCATCTCTGAGGAGGTTTCGGTGCGCCTGGACGCCCTGCAGCATCCCAGCCCGCTGTGCAATATTATGCAGGACACTACAGGCTATAACGATCTTAGCCACCTTCTTTGGGTTGTACTGGAGGGCTCCTCCCGACCTGTCCAGGCACCTGAACCTCATCTTCAGGAGCCCGAACATTCGTTCAACCACCGCCCTGGTTCTCTTATGAGCCCTATTGTAGCGCTCCTCAGACACATCAGTCAGGCTACGCAAGGGGGTAATAAGCCAAGGCCGGCTCATGTACCCAGAATCACCTATAAATGATGAACAGAACATAATTCAAAATGAATCCTCAAAATAGTATTTTGAGTCCAATAAAAGTTTTTGTACACGATAATCCACTAACAAATGTTTATTTTTTAAAAGAATAATCTAGTTCAATCTTATTCTCTATCTTCCCATTTCAGCGAAGACATGCTACATATGCGTATTTCTCCTAAACCAAACCTTGTGTAAAATGCAAACTAAATGGTTACATTGCATTCTCTATCTGAGCATTTAAGGTAAGACATGCTACATATCTGCATTGAACTAAAAGTAGACATTAGCGGAAAGAGACAATGACATGGTTAAATAGCATTAGCTAATATCTTCCCATTTCAGCTAAGACATGCTACATATGCGTATTTCTCCTAAACCAGACCTTGTGTAAAATGGCAACTAAATGGTTACATTGCATTCTCTATCTGAGCATTTAAGGTAAGACATGCTACATATCTGCATTGAACTAAAAGTAGACATTAGCGGAAAGAGACAATGACATGGTTAAATTGCATTAGCTAATATCTTCCCATTTCAGCTAAGACATGCTACATATGCGTATTTCTCCTAAACCAGACCTTGTGTAAAATGGCAACTAAATGGTTACATTGCATTCTCTATCTGAGCATTTAAGGTAAGACATGCTACATATCTGCATTGAACTAAAAGTAGACATTAGCGGAAAGAGACAATGACATGGTTAAATTGCATTAGCTAATATCTTCCCATTTCAGCTAAGACATGCTACATATGCGTATTTCTCATAAACCAGACCTTGTGTAAAATGGCAACTAAATGGTTACACTGCATTCTCTATCTGAGCATTTAAGGTAAGACATGCTACATATCTGCATTGAACTAAAAGTAGACATTAGCGGAAAGAGACAATGACATGGTTAAATTGCATTAGCTAATATCTTCCCATTTCAGCTAAGACATGCTACATATGCGTATTTCTCCTAAACCAGACCTTGTGTAAAATGGCAACTAAATGGTTACATTGCATTCTCTATCTGAGCATTTAAGGTAAGACATGCTACATATCTGCATTGAACTAAAAGTAGACATTAGCGGAAAGAGACAATGACATGGTTAAATTGCATTAGCTAATATCTTCCCATTTCAGCTAAGACATGCTACATATGCGTATTTCTCCTAAACCAGACCTTGTGTAAAATGGCAACTAAATGGTTACATTGCATTCTCTATCTGAGCATTTAAGGTAAGACATGCTACATATCTGCATTGAACTAAAAGTAGACATTAGCGGAAAGAGACAATGACATGGTTAAATTGCATTAGCTAATATCTTCCCATTTCAGCTAAGACATGCTACATATGCGTATTTCTCCTAAACCAGACCTTGTGTAAAATGGCAACTAAATGGTTACATTGCATTCTCTATCTGAGCATTTAAGGTAAGACATGCTACATATCTGCATTGAACTAAAAGTAGACATTAGCGGAAAGAGACAATGACATGGTTAAATTGCATTAGCTAATATCTTCCCATTTCAGCTAAGACATGCTACATATGCGTATTTCTCCTAAACCAGACCTTGTGTAAAATGGCAACTAAATGGTTACATTGCATTCTCTATCTGAGCATTTAAGGTAAGACATGCTACATATCTGCATTGAACTAAAAGTAGACATTAGCGGAAAGAGACAATGACATGGTTAAATTGCATTAGCTAATATCTTCCCATTTCAGCTAAGGCATGCTACATATGCGTATTTCTCCTAAACCAGACCTTGTGTAAAATGGCAACTAAATGGTTACATTGCATTCTCTATCTGAGCATTTAAGGTAAGACATGCTACATATCTGCATTGAACTAAAAGTAGACATTTGCTTGAAAAAAAAAAAATGGTTAAATTGCATCCTATAGCTGAACATTACGCTAACATTTTAAAACTACAGTGGCAATTGTCAAACTAATTAACCATGTTGTGCACAAATACTCACCAACGAGATACCCAGGGGGCATTTGTCTTTCCTCAAACGGTCTCCACAGGGACGACTGAGCGAGGATGCGGGCATCATGACAAGCTCCTCCAAAATTCGCACACACATGCATAATCCTCATCTGTGCGTCACAAACATACTGCACGTTGAGGCTATGAAAATGTTTGCGATTTCTGAAGGGCAAGTCATCAATTGGAGCACGCAGCGCAATGTGGGTACAATCTATGGCTCCCAAGACATTGGGCAATTGAGCAATATCAAAGAATTCCCGCTTCAGGCGCCTCCAATCACCATCATTTTGTGGGAATCCTATGTATTGCTTACTGATACATACCATGGCGTCCAGAAAGTTATCAAACACCACAGAGAATGTACCTTGAGCCAGGCCATGCATGTACATTTCTCCGAATTGAAAACTCCCGGAGGCCAGGACGTATAGACAACATAGCATCTTACTCATGGCGGGAACAGCAGTCCTTATTCTTATACGTGGCTCCAAATGAGGTTTAAGAAGATCGTAAAGGCCAATGAGCTGTTCGTAAACCTCAAAGTCGCTCATGTTTTCCAAGGTGGGTCTCACCCTGTAGACACGAGGACCTCGAACCAGACGACCCCTTCGTCTCAGTCTGAGCCGCCGAGGCTGCCTGATTCGATCAACAGCTAGTTCGCCAATAGCAGCACCAGCAGCGTCTACCATGTCATCGTCATCCATCTTTCAAAACAGCGTAACAAGGTATGCACTTGATCTGATGTGGATCACAAGTGATGCTTTGGCCATGTTGTTTGGTGGATTTATAGTACAATTAGTCCAATGGTAGTGAGTTTGTAATGATTGCTGATTGTATTCACCTGTTTGTATGTGAGCGGCGCGAATGCTTTCACAGTGGGCGTTTTTTTGTTGTTTGCTGAAATGTTGTTTTCCAACAATGAATCTCAATGTGAAAGTGTCAAATATCACACATACAGTGCATGTTTGTAATGTTTGATCATATGCGTAATCAATATTTATTAAACGCGATCTTATAGTAACAAGCACACGTCCAGGCTAACATGAATGAAAGTGCATAGTTGTGTATAATGTGCATCGAATGTGATCGATCAATGTTGCTGCAACATTGTTTGAAAACGATAAAGTAACATCTGCCATTTGTAGTATTGTATATATAAATGATTGGCGAGCTGTCAATATTGTACGCGTCCCTTTAAAATCGCAATAATAATTCCGAACTTCCCGTCTGCCATCTGTAGTATTGTATATATAAGTGATTGCCGAGCTGTCAATATTGTATGCGTCCCTTTAAAATCGCAATAATAATTCAGAACTTCCCGTCTGCCATCTGTAGTATTGTATATATAAGTGATTGCCGAGCTGTCAATATTGTATGCGTCCCTTTAAAATCGCAACAATAATTCCGAACTTCCCGTCTGCCATCTGTAGTATTGTATATATAAGTGATTGCCGAGCTGTCAATATTGTATGCGTCCCTTTAAAATCGCAATAATAATTCAGAACTTCCCGTCTGCCATCTGTAGTATTGTATATATAAGTGATTGCCGAGCTGTCAATATTGTATGCGTCCCATTCAAATCTCAATAATACTGAATAACTTCCGGCTGTCATCTGTAGTATTGTATATATAAGTGATTGCCGAGCTGTCAATATTGTATGCGTCCCTTTAAAATCGCACTAATGCTGAATAACTTCCGGCTGTCATCTGTAGTATTGTATATATAAGTGATTGCCGAGCTGTCAATATTGTATGCGTCCCTTTCAAATCGCAATAATAATTCCGAACTTCCCGTCTGCCATCTGTAGTATTGTATATATAAGTGATTGCCGAGCTGTCAATATTGTATGCGTCCCATTAAAATGGCACTAATACTGAAGAACTTCCGGCTGTCATCTGTAGTATTATATATATAAGTAATTTGCGATCTGACAATATTTCTTCATTGTCCCATTCAAATCTCCCTAATAATGCTGTTCCAAACTGTTATTTACGTATATGTTGTATTGTAGTATTGAGTGTTAAAGTTCAGAAAGGGGCGGTACAGTCGTGAATCTGTAATGTGTATGGTTGAATCTTCTAATGACGTCATCATATTATTAACCTGCCTATGTAGTTCTGAAATCCTCATTGTGTTGTTGTATTGTACTACATTGTTATTGTGTGCTGAATAAAATATAAATGTGTGCTTTGTGGTTGCGTGATGGGTGATGCGTGTTATGTACATGTACGTATATATTGTGATTGTGTCCCACATATGCTGACTTCTATATAGCGGTCTAGCATTGTTGTTCCTTCCCATAAAGTGACATCTGTAATCTGGTGTAATGATGTTCTTCTTGTACGTAATTCCTAATGGTTTATTGTGATGGAATCATGATGTTAAAAGTACAGTAAAATCCATATGTTGTGTTTTGTGATTCCTAGAGAGAATGTAATGTGTTTTCCCCCCATCATTTGAATGCACATGTATGAGTGAATGTTAAAAGTAATGTATGTGCATCCATGAGTGATCATGTGTTAAGCCTATGTAGATATGCTGTTGCTGCAAGCATATGAGTTGAATAAATGAAATGCAATAATAAAGGTAAACGAGAGGTGTTTCCAATTGTCTACTGTTTGTGAATCCTGAAATGTTTAAATTATTTTTGTGTCCGTTTAAATGTGATTTTTTTGTTAAAAAAGTTTGTTACTAGTGATGTTGATTTGTAGTTGTTGTGATATAAAAGTATGAAACAATTTAATGCTGTTGTGAATATTCAATAAGTACAATCCATAAGTCCACCATAGGGAAATATTCATTTCTTGATCTATTTATCATAGCTGGGTCTAACGCAGAAAAGCATGTATTTTTTTCACATTTCTAGCGCTGGTATTTGGAGTTTTTTTGTCTACGCTATTTGCGTGCATTAGGGAAATCTGTCTGTCGCGTGCACGAGCAAAGACTGGTTTTCCTCGTAAAGTGAGTGACGTCATGAGCTTGTGTGAAAAAGTAACTAAATCGTGTTCATTTTGTAATAAATAACTTTTTTGTGTATGTAATGTGGTGTATATTGTTTGTATGCATCTATGAGTGTATGTTTGTGATAATATTATTAGTTAGATGTAGGTATATGAGGGTCTTTTCCCGTGTGTCAATGTAAGTCAATGGGAAAATGGATTTGTGTTGTTTTTTTTCTAACACCCGAGATCTCGCAACTTTGATCCTTTGTATTTTGATGAAAAATGATTAAATCTGAAAAATAAATATAGTGTAGTGTTTGTATGAGTGTAAGTGTACTTTGTGTAATATTTGTTTTGTGATTCGTGGATGTTTATTTTGTCGGTATATGTTTACTACTGGGTCTGAGCTGTCGGTAGAGATTTGTGCGTTGGCTGATTTTTGAGTGTCGGTAACTGAACTCTAAATACCGGAGTCCGTAAAAAACAAGCGTTAGGAGCCTCTAACGCTGGTTTTGACGGCTAACGCCAAACTCTAAATCTAGGCCAGAGTGTAGTATCTTTAAAATCACCCCCCACATTTTCTTAAGCAGATTAAATGTTACCTGTTAAAACAGGAAATAAGGAGAATGGGTGTGTACTTCACAGAATCCTCAATGGTTATATTTATTAAACATATATTTGTTTGCAATTGTATTAAAACAATAATGTTTTGCAGTTGTATTCAAACAATAAAGTTTTACAATTGTATTCAAACAATAAAGTTTTGTAATTACATTCAAACAATAAAGTTTTACAATTGTATTCAAACAATAAAGTTTTGTAATTACATTCAAACAATAAAGTTTTGCAATTGTATTCAAACAATAAAGTTTTGTAATTACATTCAAACAATAAAGTTTTGCAATCTTAATAACCAAGTCACATGTAATTTGTGCTTATTTATCATAAATATTAAACATGCACATATTCATTTTTCCCTACAGTATTCCTCTATCACTTTTCATGTAAATCAATCTCACAAACTTTACATTCTTATCAGAGGCGTAACTAGAAACCACAGGGCCCAGGTGCAAGAATCTAAGAAGGGCCCCCCACCGCCCCTCCAAAAAAATGTGAATTTAATACATATCTTTTTTTTTTTTTTTTTTTTTTACATTTAACACAGAAAAAAAAAATGTGAATCAGATTACATGTCTGCAAAAGGAGGTACCCTGTGCCCACAGTCTGTGAGATGGTCTGACCCCCTATTACTGTATATATATATATATATATATATATATATATATAGGCTTACCATAATTTTTAGAGGTGAAACTGGGACCACCTGGTGCAGTGCCAGTGGGGGTGTGGTCAGGAGCGTGGTCAAGGGGGCGTGGCAATTACCGGTCCTTTTAAAGTAGTAGCTTTAATGTGTGTAATGTTTTGTGGATACTCTACCCTTCCTCAGTCAAACAAGTGAATCACACAGTTTAAATAGACCATAACACCACCCCCTAGTGAAAAAGGCACCATTACGTTGTCATGGCAAATAAATCATTAATCTAATTCTCAGATTCTAAATAATGCCAAACATCAAGCATAATTATCACTTTCATAATTATCAATTTCACAATTTAATATCTGCAGTGTAATATGTGTTTTATTTGTCTAATTAAGGAACAGAGACAAATACTGATAAGGCATAAATACAACATTGAATGAAAGTAAAAAAGAAACACGTACCTGCTAAAGCTGTTTAAGAGGCTACTCTATACCATAATGCAGGAAGATTTCAGCCAAAATGCTATCCTGCATGAAGTAAAGCAAGATCCAGGCCAAAAATCCTTCCTGTCTGTACTTCATAGTCATACCCATATGATTCCCTAAAGGTGTATTACCGGCAATGTCACCAGGGGTCGAGGGGTGTTAAATTCTTAGAAAAATAAACCAAGTAGTACTACAAAATTAAAAAAACCCTATGCTGCTCACTCAGCCTGTATTACTAAATGTAAACTTTGAAGGTCACGAACGTTAAAGGGACACTGAACCCAATTTTTTTTTAATGATTCAGATAGAGCATGCAATTTTAAGCCACTTTCTAATTTATTCATATTATCAATTTTTCTTCGTTCTCTTGCTATCTTTATTTTAAAAAGAAGACATCTAAGCTTTTTTTTTTATTATTCAGAACTCTGGACAGCACTTTTTTATTGGTGGATGAGTTTATCCACCAATCAGCAAGAACAACCCAGGTTGATCACCAAAAATGGGCCAGCATCTAAACTTACTTTCTTGTATTTCAAATAAAGATACCAAGAGAATGAAGAAAATTTGATAATAGGAGTAAATTAGAAAGTTGCTTAAAATGCCATGCTCTATCTGAATCACGAAAGGAAAAAATTGGGTACAGTGTCCCTTTAAGCTAAGCAGGGCTGTATGTAACAAAGTACCAGCATCCAACTATTCTGGAGAGCCACAGTCCAGTCATTTTGAATAATGTGTCTGGGTTTCAGGTGATCTGAAACTCGGACACATGATTTGAAACCTGCTGGCAACCCTACTGGGACAGAATGAACAACTGGGTGGGACACTGGGACAGCGCCTCCAAACCGGGACAATCCCAGTAAAAGTGGGACTTCTGGTAAGCCTATATATATATATATATATATATATATATATATATATATATATAGTGACACTATTTAACCCCCCAGTACTGTATATAGTAAGTTAGTGACACAGTCTGTAATCTGCCGGTGAGATGGCTGGCCTGACCCTACCCACCCAGTACTTTATAAAGTGACCACAGTAGTTAGTGACATGGTCCACCCCCAATACTGTATATAGTGACACTATTTAACCCACCAGTACTGTATATAGTAAGTTAGTGACACAGTCTGTAATCTGCCGGTGAGATGGCTGGCCTGACCCTACCCACCCAGTACTTTATAAAGTGACCACAGTAGTTAGTGACATGGTCCACCCCCAATACTGTATATAGTGACACTATTTAACCCACCAGTACTGTATATAGTAAGTTAGTGACACAGTCTGTAATCTGCCGGTGAGATGGCTGGCCTGACCCTACCCGCCCAGTACTTTATAAAGTGACCACAGTAGTTAGTGACATGGTCCACCCCCCATACTGTATATAGTGACACTATTTAACCCACCAGTACTGTATATAGTAAGTTAGTGACACAGTCTGTAATCTGCCGGTGAGATGGCTGGCCTGACCCTACCCGCCCAGTACTTTATAAATTGACCACAGTAGTTATTGACATGGTCCACCCCCCATACTGTATATAGTGGTACTGTATAGTGACACTGTTTACCCCCCTGCCCCCCCATGCTGTAGTAACAAGGTCTGTAATTTGCTGGTTCCACAAACATACACACACAGTCACATACACACACACACACACACATACATGCATAAATACACACACATACATGCATAAATACACACACAGTCACATACATACACACACACCATACACACACACATAAACACCAATGGGTAAAACAGAAACACAAACCCCTGTAGTCATGTCACACTCACATGATATCAGTGCAGGCAGTGGTAGGTTAACGTTTTTTATATTAAAAAAAAATTATAAAAAAAATATTATTTTTTTTTTTAAGCTGGGCCCCCACCCTCAGTGTTATATTAACATTAACATCATATATCATTTAACACCAATGAATACTGCATTAATAAAATAATTTAGAAGTAACTGCAATGAATAATACATCCTATATAATAAAAGGCCAGGTATGTTTGTCAGATGCAGTCATGTGCAGAGGACAAACATACCTGGCCTTGATCAGCAGAGGAGTGCTCACTGCGAAGCTGTCTGGTGGGGGCGTGGCCGGGCGTGTCATGATGGGGGCGTGACCGGCGGGCGTGCCAAGGGGGCGTGACAAGGGGACGTGGCCTCGCAGTGGGAGAGACCAAAAGAGGTGGGAGAGACCAAAAGAAAGGAGGGAAATATAGAAAGCGGGGGAAGGGAGAGAAAGCAAAAGGGGTGGAGAGAGAAAGCACAAAAGAGGGGGAAGAAAGAGAGAGAGCAAAATAGAGGGGGGAGAGAGAGAGCTCAAAAGAGAGGGGGGAGAGAGCACAAAAGAGAGGGAGAGAGAGAGCTCAAAAGAGAGGGGGGAGAGAGCGCAAAAGAGAAGGGGGAGAGAGCGCAAAAGAGGGGGGGAGAGAGCGCAAAAGAGGGGGAGAGAGAGAGCACAAAAGAGGGGGAGAGAGAGAGCACAAAAGAGGGGGAGAGAGAGCTGAAAAGAGATGGGGGAGAGCGAAAGCACAAAAGAGAGGGAGAGAGCTCAAAAGAGAGAGGGGAGAGAGAGCTCAAAAGAGAGGGGAGAGAGAGAGAGCTCAAAAGAGAAGGGGGAGAGAGAGAGCGCAAAAGAGAGGGAGAGAGAGCTCAAAAGAGAGGGGGAGAGAGAGAGCTCAAAAGAGAGGGGAGAGAGCGCAAAATAGAGGGAGAGAGCTCAAAAGAGAGGGGAGAGAGAGAGCGCGCAAAAAGAGAAGGGGGAGAGAGAGTGCAAAAGAGAAGGGGGAGAGAGAGTGCAAAAGAGGGAGAGAGAGTGAGCAAAAGAGGGAGGGAGAGAGCACAAAGAGGGAGGGAGCGCAAAAGAGACGGGGAAGAGAGAGCGCAGTGAGGATGAATCACTGTCAGACTATCCTGATACACCCATAGACCATAGACCATACTTCATCTCCAGGTCCTACACAGCAAGACCCAGACGGCCCGGTGACACTCAAAGCTATGGAAGCTCTAATAAGTCAAGTTAAATCTTGCATCAAGTCTGAATGTGCTAAGCTGAAGAGAGATTTAAATGAACTTGGCTTTCGTGTAGAGACCTTAGAGGATGATAGAGAATAGCTGGTTAAATAAATGTCTAATATGTCTCAATTGAATCTCAGCAAACACAGATCACTGACTTAGAAAATAAAATCGACGACATTGAAAACCGGGCACGCCGGAATAACCTCAGAATCAGAGGGGTGCCAGAAACTGTCAAAGGCGAGGATATACCTGATCAACTGCAGAATCTGTTTCAATCTTTGGCAATTGCATGTCAGCGAATCATAGAAATTGTCCCCCCTGGAAAGGGCTCATCGCGCTTTACGACCTAAACCCTCTGATAACCACCTCCTAGGGATATCATTGTTTGTTTTCAATCCTACAGAGATAGGGAAAAAAATTCCAGCTAGCAAGAGAACACCCTGCTTTCACTTTTATGGGATCAAAAATTCAGATATATCAGGACTTATCAGTTAGAACGCTTCAAATGAGAAGAGAGTATGCCTTCTTTACCGCCCATCTTCGATCCTTAAAAATCCCCTACAGATGGGGCTTCCCTGTCTCCCTTCAAGTCGTCAAGAATGGCAAGCACTACGATTGCACAAGCCCCTCCATGATAACTGACTTCTGCGGTAGACTTGATTTCCCTGTCCCAGAAACAGCTAATATCCCATTAACAAAAGAAAGCCCAGCTCCACCTGAGGAGAATGTGGTCCGAGGTGGTCAACAAGCAAAGTAAGAAAAAACAGTGTGTTGAACCGACTAATCCACTAGATACCACCTGACTTACATTGGTCCATTCCGAATCTATTGGTAAATGTAAGTACTGAATTTCTGGACAAACGTTTTGTATTCTTAATAAAGAAGTAGCTGCCCTTCTGGAGTGGTCCGTAATTCAATTATATGAAACTGTATACCTCAATGCCTTTTGCTTTAGTATAGTATTTTTGTTCTCTGTTCATTTACTTTGCCAGGGTTATTTTTCAGCATTGGAACCTGTGCTTTGAACTTAAGTGCTATAAGGATTTAAGAAATGGACCCTAGACGAACAGAGACATTTGGGACTATTTCTACATCCTACTAGGGTCACACCTAGACTATGTCAACAAAATGTTATTACAGTTTTGTTTTGTCTGTTGTTTTTTGTATTCTAATTTTGATGAATAGCTGAGTTAAATGCTGCCTATTTATGTGTTTATACTCTAGAAATGTTCAAGATTACTCTTTTATGTGTTAACTGCCTGTTGGTTTGAGCTCCGTCGAGCTGATCTTTCCCCCACTGTCAGTCTCTTTCTCTTTTATACCACCTTCTTCCTGGATAGAAGGTGTATTTAACGCTTTCTTTTCCCTTTCCCTCTCTTTTCTTCTCTTGTATTTTCCCCCCTCTTTTCCCTTCCCCCCCTTTCTCTGATTCCGTTTTATAGTGTTAAAATTTGGTACAGACTAACCTTATAATCACCTAGCTTCAGCGGTTAGATTACACGTTACTCTCACATATCACTTCTTCATAAAACTTACATACTGTCTAGACATAAATGGATCGATAACACTAACCCCTGCTATGGTCCTTTTAAATGACACACCTAAAATCCCATGTATGTATCGGAAGAGGTTACTGCAATGCATGTTAAATTGTGCCAAAAGTTTAATTCCAAGGTTCTGGAAGAAACTCCAAGTCCCTGATTTCTTAATGTGGGTAAGAGAAATGGATCATGTACTGGCTTTAGAAAAAGTGTACTGCACCTTTAGGGGCAAGCAAGACTTTATTGCAGATATATTATACATTTGGGAGAAGAGAGAATAGTTACACTGAAATCATAGACGAAATGTACACATAGTGTCTGGTACTAATTGTATTGCCGTGAGGCCTGAGCTGCTGAAGTTTTGTTTTACAACCACTAGATACTGTATGACGTTTGTAATGTACTTCCCATAGCTTTTGTACTTGATGTTTGTACACGGTCCATGTTTTTCTGTTCATGTACTTCTATTTTAAACCAAAATAAAACTGTTTCATGGAGAAAAAAAAGGGGGTGAGAGAGCGCAAAAGAGAAGGGGGAAAGAGAGCGCAAAAGAGGGAGAGACAGAGCGCAAAAGAGGGGGAGAGAGAGAGCACAAAAGAGGGGGAGAGAGAGCTCAAAAGAGAGGGGGGGAGAGCGCAAAAGAGAGGGGGGAGAGCGCAAAAGAGAGGGAGAGAGCTCAAAAGAGAGTGGGGAGAGAGAGAGCGCAAAAGAGAGGGAGAGGGAGAGCTCAAAAGAGAGGGGGGAGAGAGAGAGTGCAAAAGAGAGGGAGAGCTCAAAAGAGAGGGGGGAGAGAGCTCTAAAGAGAGGGGGGAGAGAAAGAGCTCAAAAGAGAGGGTGAGAGAGAGCGCAAAAGATAAGGGGGAGAGAGAGTGCAAAAGAGAAGGGGGAGAGAGAGCGCAAAAGAGGGAGGGAGAGAGCACAAAAGAGGGAGAGAGCACAAAAGAGGGAGAGAGCACAAAAGAGAGGGGGGAGAGAGTGCAAAAGAGAGGGGGAGAGAGAGCAAAAGAGGGGGAGAGAGAGCTCAAAAGAGAGGGGGGAGAGTGCAAAAGAGAGGGGGGAGAGCGCAAAAGAGAGGGAGAGAGCTCAAAAGAGAGTGGGGAGAGAGAGAGCGCAAAAGAGAGGGAGAGGGAGAGCTCAAAAGAGAGGGGGGAGAGAGCTCTAAAGAGAGGGGGGAGAGAAAGAGCTCAAAAGAGAGGGTGAGAGAGAGAGAGCGCAAAAGATAAGGGGGAGAGAGAGTGCAAAAGAGAAGGGGGAGAGAGAGCGCAAAAGAGGGAGAGTGCGCAAAAGAGGGAGGGAGAGAGCACAAAAGAAGGAGGGAGAGAGCGCAAAAGAGATGGTGGAGAGAGTGCAAAAGAGAGGGGGAGAGAGAGCAAAAGAGGGGGAGAGAGAGAGCTAAAGAGGGGGAGAGAGAGCAAAAGAGGGGGTGAGAGAGCAAAAGAGGGAAGAGAGAGCAAAATAGGGGATAGAGAGAGCAAAAAAGAGGGAGAGAGCAAAAGAGGGCGAGAGAGAGAGAGAGCAAAAGAGGGGGGAGAGAGCAGAAGAGGGGGGAAGAGAGAGAGAAAGCGAGAAAAAGAGGGGAGAGAGAGCAAAAGAGGGGGAGAGAGAGAGCAAAAGAGGGGGGAGAGAGAGAGCTCAAAAGAGAGGGGGAGAGAGAGAGCGCAAAAGAGAGGGGGAGAGAGAGAGCGCAAAAGAGAGGGGGAGAGAGAGGGAGCAAGGGTTGGAACCGCGGTACTTAAAAAATTGGCCCGTGTACACGGGCTTTAGGACTAGTTAATACAATAATTTAGAAGTAACTGGAGCCTTACAATCTTATTTTGATTACCTCAGACATATTTACAGATCAACTGATTCATTAACCCCTTAACGACCAAGGACGTACGCCACACGTCCTCAAAAAAAAGACAGTTAATGACCGAGGACGTGTGGCGTACGTCCTTGGTCTGGAAAGCAGCTGGAAGCGATCCTGCTCGCTTCCAGCTGCTTTCCGGTTATTGCAGTGATGCCTCGATATGGAGGCATCCTGCAATAACCCCCCTTGGCCATCCGATGCAGAGAGAGCCACTCTGTGGCCCTCTCTGCACCGGACATCGATGGCCGGTATCGTTGGTGGGTGGGAGCTTACGTGGGAGGCGGGTGGGCGGCCATCGATGCTCTGTATGCAGAGGAGGGGGGCGGGATCGGGGGCGGGAGCCACGGGGGCACGCACGGGAGCGCGCGCGTGCACGGGGGGTGGTGGGCGGGCGCGTGCACGGGGCGGGAGCGGGTGGGAACCGCTACACTACAGAAAAACAAAGTTCAAAGCAAATAAAACTAATAGTTTAAATTCCAATAATTATAATCTAAGGGATCTGGAAGGGGTTGGGGGTTGGTCTTGGTGGGGGGGGGGAGCTACACTACAGAAAAGGGCTTTTTTAAAAAAAAAATAAGGCACATTTTTTGCAAAACTGGGTACTGGCAGACAGCTGCCAGTACCCAAGATGGCGCCCATTAAGGCAGAGGGGAAGGGTTAGAGAGCTGTTAGGTGGGGGATCAGTGAGGTTGGGGTCTAAGGGGGCATCATACACATCAGCATATGTAAATATGCTTTTTTTTTTTTTAAAAAAAAAGGGCCAAATACCTTTTATTTTAGTACTGGCAGAGTTTCTGCCAGTACTTAAGATGGCGGGGACAATTGTGGGGTGGGGGAGGGAAGAGAGCTGTTTGGGAGGGATCAGGGGGTCTGATGTTTCAGGTGGGAGGCTGAGCTCTACACTAAAGATAAAATTAACCCTGCAAGCTCCCTACAAGCTACATAATTAACCCCTTCACTGCTAGCCATAATACACGTGTGATGCGCAGCGGCATTTAGAGGCCTTCTAATTACCAAAAAGCAATGCCAAAGCCATATATGTCTGCTATTTCTGAAGAAAGGGGATCCCAGAGAAGCATTTACAACCATTTGTGCCATAATTGCACAAGCTGTTTGTAAATAATTTCAGTGAGAAACTTAAAATTGAGAAAAATTTTACTTTTTTTTTAATTTGATCGCATTTGGCGGTGAAATGGTGGCATAAAATATACCAAAATTGGCCTAGATCAATACTTGGGGTTGTCTACTACACTACACTAAAGCTAAAACTATCCCAAAAAGCTCCCTACATGCTCCCTAATTAACCCCTTCACTGCTGGGCATAATACACGTGTGGTGCGCAGTGGCATTTAGCGGCCTTCTAATTACCAAAAAGCAACGCCAAAGTCATATATGTCTGCTATTTCTGAACAAAGGGGATCCCAGAGAAGAATTTACAACCATTTATGCCATAATTGCACAAGCTGTTTGTAAATAATTTAAGTTAGAAACCAAAAGTTTGTGAAAAAATTTGTGAAAAGTGAACGATTTTTTGTATTTGATTGCATTTGGCGGTGAAATGGTGGCATGAAATATACCAAAATGGGCCTAGATCAATACTTTGGGTTGTCTACTAAAAAAAAATATATACATGTCAATGGATATTGAGAGATTCCTGAAAGATATCAGTGTTCTAATGTAACTAGCGCTAATTTTGAAAAGAAATGGTTTGGAAATAGCAAAGTGCTACTTGTATTTATGGCCCTATAGTTTACAAAAAAAGCAAAGAACATGTAAACATTGGGTATTTCTAAAATCAGGACAAAATTTAGAAACTATTTAGCATGGGTGTTTTTTTGTGGTTGTAGATGTGTAACAGATTTTGGGGGTCAAAGTTAGAAAAAGTGTGTTTTTTTCCATTTTTTCCTCATATTTTATAATTTTTTTTATAGTAAATGATAAGATATGATGAAAATAATGGTATCTTTAGAAAGTCCATTTAATGGCGAGAAAAACGGTATATAATATGTGTGGCTACAGTAAATGAGTAAGAGGAAAATTACAGCTAAACACAAACACCGCAGAAATGTAAAAATAGCCTTGGTCCCAAACGGACAGAAAATGGAAAAGTGCTGTGGTCATTAAGGGGTTAAATACAGTAATATTAACAAATCTCTTATTGTCTCCCATCTGACAGTGTGCACATGTAATAAAGCTGTACATAAAATATCTCTTTTACACCTGAAGTGTTTTGTGTGCTATTTCTTTAGGCATAAAACAGGAAATAAGGAGAATGGGTGTGCACTTCACATATGAGGTAAAACAAAAACAGTCTCTTTGCTCCACCAATGATCTCCCACAGTCCTTCAGGATCATAAGTCCATGTCAAAATAAGAGTCCCATGCTCTCACAACAGAGAGTTGCATTCTCATAGTAAATTATTACAAAATAAGAGTCTTATGCTCTCACAACAGAGAGTTGCATTCTCATAGTAAATGATTACAAAATAGGAGTCCGATGCTCTCACAACAGAGAGTTGCATTCTCATAGTAAATTATTACAAAATAGGAGTCCCATGCTCTCACAACAGAGAGTTGCATTCTCATAGTAAATTATTACAAAATAAGAGTCCCATGCTCTCACAACAGAGAGTTGCAATCTTATAGTAAATTATTACAAAATAGGAGTCCCATGCTCTCACAACAGAGAGTTGCATTCTCATAGTAAATTATTACAAAATAAGAGTCCCATGCTCTCACAACAGAGAGTTGCATTCTCATAGAAAATTATTACAAAATAGGAGTCCCATGCTCTCACAACAGAGAGTTGCATTCTCATAGTAAATTATTACAAAATAGGAGTCCCATGCTCTCACAACAGAGAGTTGCATTCTCATAGTAAATTATTACAAAATAGGAGTCCCATGCTCTCACAACAGAGAGTTGCATTCTCATAGTAAATTATTACAAAATAGGAGTCCTATGCTCACACAACAGAGAGTTGCATTCTCATAGTAAATTATTACAAAATAGGAGTCCGATGCTCTCACAACAGAGAGTTGCATTCTCATAGTAAATTATTACAAAATAGGAGTCCGATGCTCTCACAACAGAGAGTTGCATTCTCATAGTAAATGATTACAAAATAAGAGTCATATGCTCTCACAACAGAGAGTTGCATTCTCATAGTAAATTATTACAAAATAGGAGTCCTATGCTCTCACAACAGAGAGTTGCATTCTCATAGTAAATTATTACAAAATAGGAGTCCGATGCTCTCACAACAGAGAGTTGCATTCTCATAGTAAATTATTACAAAATAGGAGTCCGATGCTCTCACAACAGAGAGTTGCAATCTCATAGTAAATTATTACAAAATAGGAGTCCTATGCTCTCACAACAAAGAGTTGCATTCTCATAGTAAATTATTACAAAATAGGAGTCCCATGCTCTCACAACAGAGAGTTGCATTCTCATAGTAAATTATTACAAAATAGGAGTCCCATGCTCTCACAACAGAGAGTTGCATTCTCATAGTAAATTATTACAAAATAGGAGTCCCATGCTCTCACAACAGAGAGTTGCATTCTCATAGTAAATTATTACAAAATAGGAGTCCTATGCTCTCACAACAGAGAGTTGCATTCTCATAGTAAATTATTACAAAATAGGAGTCCCATGCTCTCACAACAGAGAGTTGCATTCTCATAGTAAATTATTACAAAATAGGAGTCCCATGCTCTCACAACAGAGAGTTGTATTCTCATAGAAAATTATTACAAAATAGGAGTCCCATGCTCTCACAACAGAGAGTTGCATTCTCATAGTAAATGATTACAAAATAGGAGTCCCATGCTCTCACAACAGAGAGTTGCATTCTCATAGTAAATTATTACAAAATAGGAGTCCTATGCTCTCACAACAAAGAGTTGCATTCTCATAGTAAATTATTACAAAATAGGAGTCCCATGCTCTCACAACAGAGAGTTGCATTCTCATAGTAAATTATTACAAAATAGGAGTCCCATGCTCTCACAACAGAGAGTTGCATTCTCATAGTAAATTATTACAAAATAGGAGTCCCATGCTCTCACAACAGAGAGTTGCAATCTCATAGAAAATTATTACAAAATAGGAGTCCCATGCTCTCACAACAGAGAGTTGCATTCTCATAGTAAATTATTACAAAATAGGAGTCCCATGCTCTCACAACAGAGAGTTGCATTCTCATAGTAAATTATTACAAAATAAGAGTCCCATGCTCTCACAACAGAGAGTTGCATTCTCATAGAAAATTATTACAAAATAGGAGTCCCATGCTCTCACAACAGAGAGTTGCATTCTCATAGTAAATTATTACAAAATAGGAGTCCCATGCTCTCACAACAGAGAGTTGCAATCTCATAGAAAATTATTACAAAATAGGAGTCCCATGCTCTCACAACAGAGAGTTGCATTCTCATAGTAAATTATTACAAAATAGGAGTCCCATGCTCTCACAACAGAGAGTTGCATTCTCATAGAAAATTATTACAAAATAGGAGTCCCATGCTCTCACAACAGAGAGTTGCATTCTCATAGTAAATTATTACAAAATAGGAGTCCCATGCTCTCACAACAGAGAGTTGCATTCTCATAGTAAATTATTACAAAATAGGAGTCCCATGCTCTCACAACAGAGAGTTGTATTCTCATAGAAAATTATTACAAAATAGGAGTCCCATGCTCTCACAACAGAGAGTTGCATTCTCATAGTAAATGATTACAAAATAGGAGTCCCATGCTCTCACAACAGAGAGTTGCATTCTCATAGTAAATTATTACAAAATAGGAGTCCTATGCTCTCACAACAAAGAGTTGCATTCTCATAGTAAATTATTACAAAATAGGAGTCCCATGCTCTCACAACAGAGAGTTGCATTCTCATAGTAAATTATTACAAAATAGGAGTCCCATGCTCTCACAACAGAGAGTTGCATTCTCATAGTAAATTATTACAAAATAGGAGTCCCATGCTCTCACAACAGAGAGTTGCAATCTCATAGAAAATTATTACAAAATAGGAGTCCCATGCTCTCACAACAGAGAGTTGCATTCTCATAGTAAATTATTACAAAATAGGAGTCCCATGCTCTCACAACAGAGAGTTGCATTCTCATAGTAAATTATTACAAAATAAGAGTCCCATGCTCTCACAACAGAGAGTTGCATTCTCATAGAAAATTATTACAAAATAGGAGTCCCATGCTCTCACAACAGAGAGTTGCATTCTCATAGTAAATTATTACAAAATAGGAGTCCCATGCTCTCACAACAGAGAGTTGCAATCTCATAGAAAATTATTACAAAATAGGAGTCCCATGCTCTCACAACAGAGAGTTGCATTCTCATAGTAAATTATTACAAAATAGGAGTCCCATGCTCTCACAACAGAGAGTTGCATTCTCATAGTAAATTATTACAAAATAGGAGTCCCATGCTCTCACAACAGAGAGTTGCATTCTCATAGTAAATTATTACAAAATAGGAGTCCCATGCTCTCACAACAGAGAGTTGCATTCTCATAGTAAATTATTACAAAATAAGAGTCCCATGCTCTCACAACAGAGAGTTGCATTCTCATAGAAAATTATTACAAAATAGGAGTCCCATGCTCTCACAACAGAGAGTTGCATTCTCATAGTAAATTATTACAAAATAGGAGTCCCATGCTCTCACAACAGAGAGTTGCAATCTCATAGAAAATTATTACAAAATAGGAGTCCCATGCTCTCACAACAGAGAGTTGCATTCTCATAGTAAATTATTACAAAATAGGAGTCCCATGCTCTCACAACAGAGAGTTGCATTCTCATAGTAAATTATTACAAAATAGGAGTCCCATGCTCTCACAACAGAGAGTTGCATTCTCATAGTAAATTATTACAAAATAGGAGTCCCATGCTCTCACAACAGAGAGTTGCATTCTCATAGTAAATTATTACAAAATAAGAGTCCCATGCTCTCACAACAGAGAGTTGCATTCTCATAGAAAATTATTACAAAATAGGAGTCCTATGCTCAAAAACAGAGAGTTGCAATCTCATAGAAAATTATTACAAGCACCATATAAAACAAATATAATTAAACAAACATCTTTCATTATGAAACATGAAAATTGCATAAAACAATATACAATTGTGCACATATATTTTATGTGTCACACAGACTCACAATCAAACAACTGTGAAAAAAATGGAGAGTGCACAGGCTTATGCAATCTCCCCAAACATATAAAAAACACGGGTGGGGTTAGCACTATCAGGCCGGACCGGGTACATATCCCATGACCCTGTAACATGCACAGCCCTGGGTGCAAACCAGCACTCTCAGGAAGCTGCACTGTCACCAGAGTCACAGGCAGTTAACCCCAGTCAGGCCTGGGTGCAAGGCCCAAACAGGGAAAATTATAAAAAAATAATACATTAATATAGCACACAGAGAAAGTCCAGCACTCACTCACAAGCTCTCAACTAAGATAAAAAGCAGCAATGGAAGAGTTTATTTGGAAGAGACCTTGACGAGGTACCTGGGCTTTTCCCGTTTGGCCAGATGCGGTAACTAACTCTTCCATTGCTGCTTTTTATCTTAGTTGAGAGCTTGTGAGTGAGTGTTGGACTTTCTCTGTGTGCTATATTAATGTATTATTTTTTTGTAATTTTCCCTGTTTGGGCCTTGCACCCAGGCCTGACTGGGGTTAACTGCCTGTGACTCTGGTGACAGTGCAGCTTCCTGAGAGTGCTGGTTTGCACCCAGGGCTGTGCATGTTACAGGGTCATGGGATATGTACCCGGTCCGGCCTGATAGTGCTAACCCCACCCGTGTTTTGTATATGAATACCCCCCAACTGTCCCAATTTTCATGGGACAGTCCAGATTTTAGGGGTCTGTCCCCCTTTTTTATTTTAATTTCTATTGGGCCCATACTCAGAAGCAGCTGGCTTTGCTCTCACAGGGTTATATACCTGTTAGATTCCCTGTGGAAAAGGAATGGTGTGTGGGTTAAGCAGGAGTAAGAAGGCTGTATACACTCTGACCACGGGTAATGGTGACCTCTCTAACCTACCTCTGGTAGTGATGATGTCTAACCCCTGGTGATAATACTAGCATGCCTTCAGTTTTATACAATGAGCAGTGCTAATACCAGGGTAACGAACAGTGGCAGCCGCAGACTGCCAGCTAATGGGCTTGCCAACCTCAGGACCCCATACAATGAATTACAGATACCCATATATGATGTAGTGTGTGTGTCTATCTGTATCCATAACTGTGTGTGTGTGTATATTGTATGTATAGGTTTATGCTATGTAGTGTGTGTGTGTCTGCATGTATAAATGTAAGCTATGTAGTGTGTGTATGTGTATCTGCATGTATAAATGTAAGCTATGTAGTGTGTGTATGTGTATCTGCATGTGTAAGTGTATGCTATGTAGTGTGTGTATGTGTGTCTGCATGTATAAGTGTATGCTATGTAGTGTGTATGTGTATCTGCATGTATAAGTGTGTATCTGCATGTATAAGTGTATGCTATGTAGTGTGTGTGTGTGTCTGCATGTATAAGTGTATACTATATAGTGTCTGTGTATCTGCATGTATATGTGTGCTGCCTGTATAAGTGTATGCCATGTAGTGTGTGTGTATCTTCGTGTGTAAGTGTATGCTATGTAGTGCGTGTGTATCTTCATGCGTAAGTGTATGCTATGTAGTGTGTGTGTGTATCTGCATGTATAAGTGTATGCTATGTAGTGTGTGTGTGTATCTGCATGTATAAGTGTATGCTATGTAGTGTGTGTGTGAATCTGCATGTGTAAGTGTAAGCTATGTAGTGTGTGTGTATTTGCATGTATAAGTGTATGCTATGTAGTGTGCGTGTATAAGTGTATGCTATGTAGTGTGTGTGTGTGTCTGCATGTATAAATGTAAGCTATGTAGTGTGTGTGTATCTGCATGTATAAGTGTGTATCTGCATGGATAAGTATATGCTATGTAGTGTGTGTGTATCTGCATGTATAAGTGTATGCTATGTAGTGTCTGTGTATCTGCATGTATAAGTGTATGCTGCATGTACAAGTGTACGCTATGTAATGTGTGTGTGTGTGTGTGTATCTGCATGTATAAGTGTATACTATGTAGTGTCTGTGTATCTGCATGTATAAGTGTATGCTGCATGTACAAGTGTATGCTATGTAATGTGTGTGTGTGTGTGTATCTGCATGTATAAGTGTATACTATGTAGTGTCTGTGTATCTGTCTGAATAAGTGTATGCTATGTAGTGTGTGTGTATCTGCATGTGTAAGTGTATGCTATGTAGTGTGTGTGTATCTTCATGTATAAGTGTATGCTATGTAGTGTGTGTGTATCTGTATGTATAAGTGTATGCTATGTAGTGTGTGTGTATCTGCATGTATAAGTGTATGCTATGTAGTGTGTGTGTATCTGCATGTATAAGTGTATGCTATGTAGTGTGTGTGTATCTATATGTATAAGTGTATGCTATGTAGTGTGTGTGTATCTTCATGTATAAGTGTATGCTATGTAGTGTGTGTGTATCTGCATGTATAAGTGTATGCTATGTAGTGTGTGTGTATCTGTATGTATAAGTGTATGCTATGTAGTGTCTGTGTATCTGTCTGAATAAGTGTATGCTATGTAGTGTGTGTGTATCTGCATGTGTAAGTGTATGCTATGTAGTGTGTGTGTGTATCTTCATGTATAAGTGTATGCTATGTAGTGTGTGTGTATCTGTATGTATAAGTGTATGCTATGTAGTGTGTGTGTATCTGCATGTATAAGTGTATGCTATGTAGTGTGTGTGTATCTGCATGTATAAGTGTATGCTATGTAGTGTGTGTGTATCTGCATGTGTAAGTGTATGCTATGTAGTGTGTGTGTATCTTCATGTATAAGTGTATGCTATGTAGTGTGTGTGTATCTGCATGTATAAGTGTATGCTTTGTAGTGTGTGTGTATCTATATGTATAAGTGTATGCTATGTAGTGTGTGTGTATCTGCATGTATAA
The DNA here is from genome assembly GCF_027579735.1 of Bombina bombina. Classification (NCBI taxonomy): domain Eukaryota; kingdom Metazoa; phylum Chordata; class Amphibia; order Anura; family Bombinatoridae; genus Bombina; species Bombina bombina. The sequence goes on along the minus strand of NC_069502.1, from coordinate 16,907,907 downwards.
GTGTATGTTATGTAGTGTGTGTGTATCTGCATGTATAAATGTGTATCTGCATGTATAAGTGTATGCTATGTAGTGTGTGTGTGTGTCTGCATGTATAAGTGTATGCTATGTAGTGTGTGTGTGTGTATCTGCATGTATAAGTGTATGCTATGTAGTGTGTGTGTGTCTGCATGTATAAATGTAAGCTATGTAGTGTGTGTATGTGTATCTGCATGTATAAGTGTGTATCTGCATGGATAAGTATATGCTATGTAGTGTGTGTGTGTCTGCATGTATAAGTATATACTATGTAGTGTCTGTGTATCTGCATGTATAAGTGTATGCTGCATGTACAAGTGTATGCTATGTAATGTGTGTGTGTGTGTGTGTGTATCTGCATGTATAAGTGTATGCTATGTAGTGTGTGTGTATCTGTCTGAATAAGTGTATGCTATGTAGTGTGTGTGTATCTGCATGTTTAAGTGTATGCTATGTAGTGTGTGTGTATCTTCATGTATAAGTGTATGCTATGTAGTGTGTGTGTGTATCTGTATGTATAAGTGTATGCTATGTAGTGTGTGTGTATCTGCATGTATAAGTGTATGCTATGTAGTGTGTGTGTGTATCTGCATGTATAAGTGTATGCTATGTAGTGTGTGTGTATCTATATGTATAAGTGTATGCTATGTAGTGTGTGTGTATCTGCATGTGTAAGTGTATGCTATGTAGTGTGTGTGTGTCTGCATGTATAAGTGTATGCTATGTAGTGTGTGTGTATCTGCATGTATAAGTGTATGCTATGTAGTGTGTGTGTGTATCTGCATGTATAAGTGTATGCTATGTAGTGTGTGTGTATCTGCCTGTATAAGTGTATGCTATGTAGTGTGTGTGTATCTTCATGTATAAGTGTATGCTATGTAGTGTGTGTGTATCTGCATGTATAAGTGTATGCTATGTAGTGTGTGTGTATCTGCATGTATAAGTGTATGCTATGTAGTGTGTGTGTATCTGCATGTATAAGTGTATGCTATGTAGTGTCTGTGTATCTGCATGTATAAGTGTATGCTGCATGTACAAGTGTATGCTATGTAATGTGTGTGTGTGTGTGTGTATCTGCATGTATAAGTGTATGCTATGTAGTGTGTGTGTATCTGTCTGAATAAGTGTATGCTATGTAGTGTGTGTGTATCTGCATGTTTAAGTGTATGCTATGTAGTGTGTGTGTATCTTCATGTATAAGTGTATGCTATGTAGTGTGTGTGTGTATCTGTATGTATAAGTGTATGCTATGTAGTGTGTGTGTATCTGCATGTATAAGTGTATGCTATGTAGTGTGTGTGTGTATCTGCATGTATAAGTATATGCTATGTAGTGTGTGTGTATCTATATGTATAAGTGTATGCTATGTAGTGTGTGTGTATCTTCATGTATAAGTGTATGCTATGTAGTGTGTGTGTATCTGCATGTATAAGTGTATGCTATGTAGTGTGTGTGTATCTGCATGTATAAGTGTATGCTATGTAGTGTGTGTGTATCTGCATGTATAAGTGTATGCTATGTAGTGTGTGTGTATCTGCATGTATAAGTGTATGCTATGTAGTGTGTGTGTGTATCTGCATGTGTAAGTGTATGCTATGTAGTGTGTGTATCTGCATGTATAAGTGTATAATATGTAATGTGTGTATCTGCATGTATAAGTGTATGCTATGTAGTGTGTGTGTATCTGCATGTATAAGTGTATGCTATGTAGTGTCTGTGTATCTGCATGTATAAGTGTATGCTGCATGTACAAGTGTATGCTATGTAATGTGTGTGTGTGTGTGTGTATCTGCATGTATAAGTGTATGCTATGTAGTGTGTGTGTATCTGTCTGAATAAGTGTATGCTATGTAGTGTGTGTGTATCTGCATGTTTAAGTGTATGCTATGTAGTGTGTGTGTATCTTCATGTATAAGTGTATGCTATGTAGTGTGTGTGTGTATCTATATGTATAAGTGTATGCTATGTAGTGTGTGTGTATCTGCATGTATAAGTGTATGCTATGTAGTGTGTGTGTGTATCTGCATGTATAAGTATATGCTATGTAGTGTGTGTGTATCTATATGTATAAGTGTATGCTATGTAGTGTGTGTGTATCTTCATGTATAAGTGTATGCTATGTAGTGTGTGTGTATCTGCATGTATAAGTGTATGCTATGTAGTGTGTGTGTATCTGCATGTATAAGTGTATGCTATGTAGTGTGTGTGTATCTGCATGTATAAGTGTATGCTATGTAGTGTGTGTGTATCTGCATGTATAAGTGTATGCTATGTAGTGTGTGTGTGTATCTGCATGTGTAAGTGTATGCTATGTAGTGTGTGTATCTGCATGTATAAGTGTATAATATGTAATGTGTGTATCTGCATGTATAAGTGTATGCTATGTAGTGTGTGTGTATCTGTATGTATAGGTGTATGCTATGTAGTGTGTGTGTGTATCTGCATGTATAAGTGTATGCTATGTAGTGTGTGTGTATCTGCATGTATAAGTGTATGCTATGTAGTGTGTGTGTATCTGCATGTATAAGTGTATGTTATGTAGTGTGTGTGTATCTGCATGTATAAGTGTATGCTATGTAGTGTGTGTGTATCTGCATGTATAAGTGTATGCTATGTAGTGTGTGTGTATCTGCATGTATAAATTTGTATCTGCATGTATTAGTGTATGTTATGTAGTGTGTGTGTCTGCATGTATAAGTGTATACTATGTAGTGTCTGTGTATCTGCATGTATAAGTGTATCCTGCATGTATAAGTGTATGCTATGTAGTGTGTGTGTATCTGCATGTATAAGTGTATGCTATGTAGTGTGTGTGTATCTGCATGTGTAAGTGTATGTTATGTAGTGTGTGTGTGTATGTGCATGTATAAGTGTATGATATGTAGTGTGTGTGTATCTGCATGTATAAGTGTATGCTATGTAGTGTGTGTGTATCTGCATGTATAAGTGTATGCTATGTAGTGTGTGTGTATCTGTATGTATAAGTGTATACTATGTAGTGTGTGTATCTGCATGTATAAGTGTATGCTATGTAGTGTGTGTGTATCTGCATGTATAAGTGTATGCTATGTAGTGTGTGTGTATCTGCATGTGTAAGTGTATGTTATGTAGTGTGTGTGTGTATGTGCATGTATAAGTGTATGATATGTATTGTGTGTGTATCTGCATGTATAAGTGTATGCTATGTAGTGTGTGTGTATCTGCATGTATAAGTGTATGCTATGTAGTGTGTGTGTATCTGCATGTATAAGTGTATGCTATGTAGTGTGTGTGTATCTGCATGTATAAGTGTATGCTATGTAGTGTGTGTGTATCTGCATGTATAAGTGTATGCTATGTAGTGTGTGTGTATCTGCATGTGTAAGTGTATGCTATGTAGTGTGTATGTATCTGCATGTATAAGTGTATGCTATGTAGTGTGTGTGTATCTGCATGTATAAGTGTATGCTATGTAGTGTGTGTGTATCTGCATGTATAAGTGTATGCTATGTAGTGTGTGTGTATCTGCATGTGTAAGTGTATGTTATGTAGTGTGTGTGTGTATGTGCATGTATAAGTGTATATGTAGTGTGTGTGTATCTGCATGTATAAGTGTATGCTATGTAGTGTGTGTGTATCTGCATGTGTAAGTGTATGCTATGTAGTGTGTGTGTATCTGCATGTATAAGTGTATGCTATGTAGTGTGTGTGTATCTACATGTATAAGTGTATGCTATGTAGTGTGTGTGTATCTGTATGTATAAGTGTATACTATGTAGTGTGTGTGTATCTGTATGTATAAGTGTATACTATGTAGTGTGTGTGTATCTGCATGTATAAGTGTATGCTATGTAGTGTGTGTGTGTATCTGCATGTATAAGTGTATGCTATGTAGTGTGTGTGTATCTATATGTATAAGTGTATGCTATGTAGTGTGTGTGTATCTTCATGTATAAGTGTATGCTATGTAGTGTGTGTGTATCTGCATGTATAAGTGTATGCTATGTAGTGTGTGTGTATCTGCATGTATAAGTGTATGCTATGTAGTGTGTGTGTATCTGCATGTATAAGTGTATGCTATGTAGTGTGTGTGTATCTGCATGTATAAGTGTATGCTATGTAGTGTGTGTGTGTATCTGCATGTGTAAGTGTATGCTATGTAGTGTGTGTATCTGCATGTATAAGTGTATAATATGTAATGTGTGTATCTGCATGTATAAGTGTATGCTATGTAGTGTGTGTGTATCTGTATGTATAAGTGTATGCTATGTAGTGTGTGTGTGTATCTGCATGTATAAGTGTATGCTATGTAGTGTGTGTGTATCTGCATGTATAAGTGTATGCTATGTAGTGTGTGTGTATCTTCATGTATAAGTGTATGCTATGTAGTGTGTGTGTATCTGCATGTATAAGTGTATGCTATGTAGTGTGTGTGTATCTGCATGTATAAGTGTATGCTATGTAGTGTGTGTGTATCTGCATGTATAAGTGTATGCTATGTAGTGTGTGTGTATCTGCATGTATAAGTGTATGCTATGTAGTGTGTGTGTATCTTCATGTATAAGTGTATGCTATGTAGTGTGTGTGTATCTTCATGTATAAGTGTATGCTATGTAGTGTGTGTGTATCTGCATGTATAAGTGTATGCTATGTAGTGTGTGTGTATCTGCATGTATAAGTGTATGCTATGTAGTGTGTGTGTATCTGCATGTATAAGTGTATGCTATGTAGTGTGTGTGTATCTGCATGTATAAGTGTATGCTATGTAGTGTGTGTGTGTATCTGCATGTGTAAGTGTATGCTATGTAGTGTGTGTATCTGCATGTATAAGTGTATAATATGTAATGTGTGTATCTGCATGTATAAGTGTATGCTATGTACTGTGTGTTTATCTGTATGTATATAAGTGTATGCTATGTAGTGTGTGTGTGTATCTGCATGTATAAGTGTATGCTATGTAGTGTGTGTGTATCTGCATGTATAAGTGTATGCTATGTAGTGTGTGTGTATCTGCATGTATAAGTTATGTTATGTAGTGTGTGTGTATCTGCATGTATAAGTGTATGCTATGTAGTGTGTGTGTATCTGCATGTATAAGTGTATGCTATGTAGTGTGTGTGTGTATCTGCATGTATAAATTTGTATCTGCATGTAATAGTGTATGTTATGTAGTGTGTGTGTCTGCATGTATATGTGTATACTATGTAGTGTCTGTGTATCTGCATGTGTAAGTGTATGTTATGTAGTGTGTGTGTGTATGTGCATGTATAAGTGTATGATATGTAGTGTGTGTGTATCTGCATGTATAAGTGTATGCTATGTAGTGTGTGTGTATCTGCATGTATAAGTGTATGCTATGTAGTGTGTGTGTATCTGTATGTATAAGTGTATGCTATGTAGTGTGTTTGTATCTGCATGTGTAAGTGTATGTTATGTAGTGTGTGTGTGTATGTGCATGTATAAGTGTATGATATGTAGTGTGTGTGTATCTGCATGTATAAGTGTATGCTATGTAGTGTGTGTGTATCTGCATGTATAAGTGTATGCTATGTAGTGTGTGTGTGTATGTGCATGTATAAGTGTATGATATGTAGTGTGTGTGTATCTGCATGTATAAGTGTATGCTATGTACATGTATAAGTGTATCCTGCATGTATAAGTGTATGCTATGTAGTGTGTGTGTATCTGCATGTATAAGTGTATGCTATGTAGTGTGTGTGTATCTGCATGTGTAAGTGTATGTTATGTAGTGTGTGTGTGTATGTGCATGTATAAGTGTATGATATGTAGTGTGTGTGTATCTGCATGTATAAGTGTATGCTATGTAGTGTGTGTGTATCTGCATGTATAAGTGTATGCTATGTAGTGTGTGTGTATCTGTATGTATAAGTGTATACTATGTAGTGTGTGTATCTGCATGTATAAGTGTATGCTATGTAGTGTGTGTGTATCTGCATGTATAAGTGTATGCTATGTAGTGTGTGTGTATCTGCATGTGTAAGTGTATGTTATGTAGTGTGTGTGTGTATGTGCATGTATAAGTGTATGCTATGTAGTGTGTGTGTATCTGCATGTATAAGTGTATGCTATGTAGTGTGTGTGTATCTGCATGAATAAGTGTATGCTATGTAGTGTGTGTGTATCTGCATGTGTAAGTGTATGCTATGTAGTGTGTGTGTATCTTCATGTATAAGTGTATGCTATGTAGTGTGTGTGTATCTGTATGTATAAGTGTATGCTATGTAGTGTGTGTGTATCTGCATGTATAAGTGTATGCTATCTAGTGTGTGTGTATCTGCATGTATAAGTGTATGCTATGTAGTGTGTGTGTATCTATATGTATAAGTGTATGCTATGTAGTGTGTGTGTATCTTCATGTATAAGTGTATGCTATGTAGTGTGTGTGTATCTGCATGTATAAGTGTATGCTATGTAGTGTGTGTGTATCTGTATGTATAAGTGTATGCTATGTAGTGTTTGTGTATCTGTCTGAATAAGTGTATGCTATGTAGTGTGTGTGTATCTGCATGTGTAAGTGTATGCTATGTAGTGTGTGTGTATCTTCATGTATAAGTGTATGCTATGTAGTGTGTGTGTATCTGCATGTATAAGTGTATGCTATGTAGTGTGTGTGTATCTGCATGTATAAGTGTATGCTATGTAGTGTGTGTGTATCTGCATGTATAAGTGTATGCTATGTAGTGTCTGTGTATCTGCATGTATAAGTGTATGCTGCATGTACAAGTGTATGCTATGTAATGTGTGTGTGTGTGTGTGTATCTGCATGTATAAGTGTATGCTATGTAGTGTGTGTGTATCTGTCTGAATAAGTGTATGCTATGTAGTGTGTGTGTATCTGCATGTTTAAGTGTATGCTATGTAGTGTGTGTGTATCTTCATGTATAAGTGTATGCTATGTAGTGTGTGTGTGTATCTGTATGTATAAGTGTATGCTATGTAGTGTGTGTGTATCTGCATGTATAAGTGTATGCTATGTAGTGTGTGTGTGTATCTGCATGTATAAGTATATGCTATGTAGTGTGTGTGTATCTATATGTATAAGTGTATGCTATGTAGTGTGTGTGTATCTTCATGTATAAGTGTATGCTATGTAGTGTGTGTGTATCTGCATGTATAAGTGTATGCTATGTAGTGTGTGTGTATCTGCATGTATAAGTGTATGCTATGTAGTGTGTGTGTATCTGCATGTATAAGTGTATGCTATGTAGTGTGTGTGTATCTGCATGTATAAGTGTATGCTATGTAGTGTGTGTGTGTATCTGCATGTGTAAGTGTATGCTATGTAGTGTGTGTATCTGCATGTATAAGTGTATAATATGTAATGTGTGTATCTGCATGTATAAGTGTATGCTATGTAGTGTGTGTGTATCTGCATGTATAAGTGTATGCTATGTAGTGTCTGTGTATCTGCATGTATAAGTGTATGCTGCATGTACAAGTGTATGCTATGTAATGTGTGTGTGTGTGTGTGTATCTGCATGTATAAGTGTATGCTATGTAGTGTGTGTGTATCTGTCTGAATAAGTGTATGCTATGTAGTGTGTGTGTATCTGCATGTTTAAGTGTATGCTATGTAGTGTGTGTGTATCTTCATGTATAAGTGTATGCTATGTAGTGTGTGTGTGTATCTATATGTATAAGTGTATGCTATGTAGTGTGTGTGTATCTGCATGTATAAGTGTATGCTATGTAGTGTGTGTGTGTATCTGCATGTATAAGTATATGCTATGTAGTGTGTGTGTATCTATATGTATAAGTGTATGCTATGTAGTGTGTGTGTATCTTCATGTATAAGTGTATGCTATGTAGTGTGTGTGTATCTGCATGTATAAGTGTATGCTATGTAGTGTGTGTGTATCTGCATGTATAAGTGTATGCTATGTAGTGTGTGTGTATCTGCATGTATAAGTGTATGCTATGTAGTGTGTGTGTATCTGCATGTATAAGTGTATGCTATGTAGTGTGTGTGTGTATCTGCATGTGTAAGTGTATGCTATGTAGTGTGTGTATCTGCATGTATAAGTGTATAATATGTAATGTGTGTATCTGCATGTATAAGTGTATGCTATGTAGTGTGTGTGTATCTGTATGTATAGGTGTATGCTATGTAGTGTGTGTGTGTATCTGCATGTATAAGTGTATGCTATGTAGTGTGTGTGTATCTGCATGTATAAGTGTATGCTATGTAGTGTGTGTGTATCTGCATGTATAAGTGTATGTTATGTAGTGTGTGTGTATCTGCATGTATAAGTGTATGCTATGTAGTGTGTGTGTATCTGCATGTATAAGTGTATGCTATGTAGTGTGTGTGTATCTGCATGTATAAATTTGTATCTGCATGTATTAGTGTATGTTATGTAGTGTGTGTGTCTGCATGTATAAGTGTATACTATGTAGTGTCTGTGTATCTGCATGTATAAGTGTATCCTGCATGTATAAGTGTATGCTATGTAGTGTGTGTGTATCTGCATGTATAAGTGTATGCTATGTAGTGTGTGTGTATCTGCATGTGTAAGTGTATGTTATGTAGTGTGTGTGTGTATGTGCATGTATAAGTGTATGATATGTAGTGTGTGTGTATCTGCATGTATAAGTGTATGCTATGTAGTGTGTGTGTATCTGCATGTATAAGTGTATGCTATGTAGTGTGTGTGTATCTGTATGTATAAGTGTATACTATGTAGTGTGTGTATCTGCATGTATAAGTGTATGCTATGTAGTGTGTGTGTATCTGCATGTATAAGTGTATGCTATGTAGTGTGTGTGTATCTGCATGTGTAAGTGTATGTTATGTAGTGTGTGTGTGTATGTGCATGTATAAGTGTATGATATGTATTGTGTGTGTATCTGCATGTATAAGTGTATGCTATGTAGTGTGTGTGTATCTGCATGTATAAGTGTATGCTATGTAGTGTGTGTGTATCTGCATGTATAAGTGTATGCTATGTAGTGTGTGTGTATCTGCATGTATAAGTGTATGCTATGTAGTGTGTGTGTATCTGCATGTATAAGTGTATGCTATGTAGTGTGTGTGTATCTGCATGTGTAAGTGTATGCTATGTAGTGTGTATGTATCTGCATGTATAAGTGTATGCTATGTAGTGTGTGTGTATCTGCATGTATAAGTGTATGCTATGTAGTGTGTGTGTATCTGCATGTATAAGTGTATGCTATGTAGTGTGTGTGTATCTGCATGTGTAAGTGTATGTTATGTAGTGTGTGTGTGTATGTGCATGTATAAGTGTATATGTAGTGTGTGTGTATCTGCATGTATAAGTGTATGCTATGTAGTGTGTGTGTATCTGCATGTGTAAGTGTATGCTATGTAGTGTGTGTGTATCTGCATGTATAAGTGTATGCTATGTAGTGTGTGTGTATCTACATGTATAAGTGTATGCTATGTAGTGTGTGTGTATCTGTATGTATAAGTGTATACTATGTAGTGTGTGTGTATCTGTATGTATAAGTGTATACTATGTAGTGTGTGTGTATCTGCATGTATAAGTGTATGCTATGTAGTGTGTGTGTGTATCTGCATGTATAAGTGTATGCTATGTAGTGTGTGTGTATCTATATGTATAAGTGTATGCTATGTAGTGTGTGTGTATCTTCATGTATAAGTGTATGCTATGTAGTGTGTGTGTATCTGCATGTATAAGTGTATGCTATGTAGTGTGTGTGTATCTGCATGTATAAGTGTATGCTATGTAGTGTGTGTGTATCTGCATGTATAAGTGTATGCTATGTAGTGTGTGTGTATCTGCATGTATAAGTGTATGCTATGTAGTGTGTGTGTGTATCTGCATGTGTAAGTGTATGCTATGTAGTGTGTGTATCTGCATGTATAAGTGTATAATATGTAATGTGTGTATCTGCATGTATAAGTGTATGCTATGTAGTGTGTGTGTATCTGTATGTATAAGTGTATGCTATGTAGTGTGTGTGTGTATCTGCATGTATAAGTGTATGCTATGTAGTGTGTGTGTATCTGCATGTATAAGTGTATGCTATGTAGTGTGTGTGTATCTTCATGTATAAGTGTATGCTATGTAGTGTGTGTGTATCTGCATGTATAAGTGTATGCTATGTAGTGTGTGTGTATCTGCATGTATAAGTGTATGCTATGTAGTGTGTGTGTATCTGCATGTATAAGTGTATGCTATGTAGTGTGTGTGTATCTGCATGTATAAGTGTATGCTATGTAGTGTGTGTGTATCTTCATGTATAAGTGTATGCTATGTAGTGTGTGTGTATCTTCATGTATAAGTGTATGCTATGTAGTGTGTGTGTATCTGCATGTATAAGTGTATGCTATGTAGTGTGTGTGTATCTGCATGTATAAGTGTATGCTATGTAGTGTGTGTGTATCTGCATGTATAAGTGTATGCTATGTAGTGTGTGTGTATCTGCATGTATAAGTGTATGCTATGTAGTGTGTGTGTGTATCTGCATGTGTAAGTGTATGCTATGTAGTGTGTGTATCTGCATGTATAAGTGTATAATATGTAATGTGTGTATCTGCATGTATAAGTGTATGCTATGTACTGTGTGTTTATCTGTATGTATATAAGTGTATGCTATGTAGTGTGTGTGTGTATCTGCATGTATAAGTGTATGCTATGTAGTGTGTGTGTATCTGCATGTATAAGTGTATGCTATGTAGTGTGTGTGTATCTGCATGTATAAGTTATGTTATGTAGTGTGTGTGTATCTGCATGTATAAGTGTATGCTATGTAGTGTGTGTGTATCTGCATGTATAAGTGTATGCTATGTAGTGTGTGTGTGTATCTGCATGTATAAATTTGTATCTGCATGTAATAGTGTATGTTATGTAGTGTGTGTGTCTGCATGTATATGTGTATACTATGTAGTGTCTGTGTATCTGCATGTGTAAGTGTATGTTATGTAGTGTGTGTGTGTATGTGCATGTATAAGTGTATGATATGTAGTGTGTGTGTATCTGCATGTATAAGTGTATGCTATGTAGTGTGTGTGTATCTGCATGTATAAGTGTATGCTATGTAGTGTGTGTGTATCTGTATGTATAAGTGTATGCTATGTAGTGTGTTTGTATCTGCATGTGTAAGTGTATGTTATGTAGTGTGTGTGTGTATGTGCATGTATAAGTGTATGATATGTAGTGTGTGTGTATCTGCATGTATAAGTGTATGCTATGTAGTGTGTGTGTATCTGCATGTATAAGTGTATGCTATGTAGTGTGTGTGTGTATGTGCATGTATAAGTGTATGATATGTAGTGTGTGTGTATCTGCATGTATAAGTGTATGCTATGTACATGTATAAGTGTATCCTGCATGTATAAGTGTATGCTATGTAGTGTGTGTGTATCTGCATGTATAAGTGTATGCTATGTAGTGTGTGTGTATCTGCATGTGTAAGTGTATGTTATGTAGTGTGTGTGTGTATGTGCATGTATAAGTGTATGATATGTAGTGTGTGTGTATCTGCATGTATAAGTGTATGCTATGTAGTGTGTGTGTATCTGCATGTATAAGTGTATGCTATGTAGTGTGTGTGTATCTGTATGTATAAGTGTATACTATGTAGTGTGTGTATCTGCATGTATAAGTGTATGCTATGTAGTGTGTGTGTATCTGCATGTATAAGTGTATGCTATGTAGTGTGTGTGTATCTGCATGTGTAAGTGTATGTTATGTAGTGTGTGTGTGTATGTGCATGTATAAGTGTATGCTATGTAGTGTGTGTGTATCTGCATGTATAAGTGTATGCTATGTAGTGTGTGTGTATCTGCATGAATAAGTGTATGCTATGTAGTGTGTGTGTATCTGCATGTGTAAGTGTATGCTATGTAGTGTGTGTGTATCTTCATGTATAAGTGTATGCTATGTAGTGTGTGTGTATCTGTATGTATAAGTGTATGCTATGTAGTGTGTGTGTATCTGCATGTATAAGTGTATGCTATCTAGTGTGTGTGTATCTGCATGTATAAGTGTATGCTATGTAGTGTGTGTGTATCTTCATGTATAAGTGTATGCTATGTAGTGTGTGTGTATCTGCATGTATAAGTGTATGCTATGTAGTGTGTGTGTATCTGTATGTATAAGTGTATGCTATGTAGTGTTTGTGTATCTGTCTGAATAAGTGTATGCTATGTAGTGTGTGTGTATCTGCATGTGTAAGTGTATGCTATGTAGTGTGTGTGTATCTTCATGTATAAGTGTATGCTATGTAGTATGTGTGTATCTGCATGTATAAGTGTATGCTATGTAGTGTGTCTGTATCTATATGTATAAGTTTATGCTATGTATTGTGTGTGTATCTGCATGTATAAGTGTATGTTATGTAGTGTGTGTGTATCTGCATGTATAAATGTGTATCTGCATGTATAAGTGTATGCTATGTAGTGTGTGTGTGTGTGTCTGCATGTATAAGTGTATGCTATGTAATGTGTGTATCTGCATGTATAAGTGTATGCTATGTAGTGTGTGTGTGTATCTGCATGTATAAGTGTATGCTATGTAGTGTGTGTGTATCTGCATGGATAAGTATATGCTATGTAGTGTGTGTGTGTCTGCATGTATAAGTATATACTATGTAGTGTCTGTGTATCTGCATGTATAAGTGTATGCTGCATGTACAAGTGTATGCTATGTAATGTGTGTGTGTGTGCGTGTGTATCTGCATGTATAAGTGTATGCTATGTAGTGTGTGTGTATCTGTCTGAATAAGTGTATGCTATGTAGTGTGTGTGTATCTGCATGTTTAAGTGTATGCTATGTAGTGTGTGTGTATCTTCATGTATAAGTGTATGCTATGTAGTGTGTGTGTGTATCTGAATGTATAAGTGTATGCTATGTAGTGTGTGTGTATCTGCATGTATAAGTGTATGCTATGTAGTGTGTGTGTGTGTATCTGCATGTATAAGTGTATGCTATGTAGTGTGTGTGTATCTATATGTATAAGTGTATGCTATGTATTGTGTGTGTATCTTCATGTATAAGTGTATGCTATGTAGTGTGTGTGTATCTGTATGTATAAGTGTATGCTATGTAGTGTGTGTGTATCTGCATGTATAAGTGTATGCTATGTAGTGTGTGTGTATCTGCATGTATAAGTGTATGCTATGTAGTGTGTGTGTATCTGCATGTATAAGTGTATGCTATGTAGTGTGTGTGTGTATCTGCATGTGTAAGTGTATGCTATGTAGTGTGTGTATCTGCATGTATAAGTGTATAATATGTAATGTGTGTATCTGCATGTATAAGTGTATGCTATGTAGTGTGTGTGTGTATCTGTATGTATAAGTGTATGCTATGTAGTGTGTGTGTGTGTATCTGCATGTATAAGTGTATGCTATGTAGTGTGTGTGTATCTGCATGTTTAAGTGTATGCTATGTAGTGTGTGTGTATCTGCATGTATAAGTGTATGTTATGTAGTGTGTGTGTATCTGCATGTATAAGTGTATGCTATGTAGTGTGTGTGTATCTGCATGTATAAGTGTATGCTATGTAGTGTGTGTGTATCTGCATGTATAAATTTGTATCTGCATGTATTAGTGTATGTTATGTAGTGTGTGTGTCTGCATGTATAAGTGTATACTATGTAGTGTCTGTGTATCTGCATGTATAAGTGTATCCTGCATGTATAAGTGTATGCTACGTAGTGTGTGTGTATCTGCATGTATAAGTGTATGCTATGTAGTGTGTGTGTATCTGCATGTGTAAGTGTATGTTATGTAGTGTGTGTGTGTATGTGCATGTATAAGTGTATGATATGTAGTGTGTGTGTATCTGCATGTATAAGTGTATGCTATGTAGTGTGTGTGTATCTGCATGTATAAGTGTATGCTATGTAGTGTGTGTGTATCTGCATGTATAAGTGTATGCTATGTAGTGTGTGTGTATCTGCATGTGTAAGTGTATGTTATGTAGTGTGTGTGTGTATGTGCATGTATAAGTGTATGATATGTATTGTGTGTGTATCTGCATGTATAAGTGTATGCTATGTAGTGTGTGTGTATCTGCATTTGTATAAGTGTATGCTATGTAGTGTGTGTGTATCTGCATGTATAAGTGTATGCTATGTAGTGTGTGTGTATCTGCATGTATAAGTGTATGCTATGTAGTGTGTGTGTATCTGCATGTATAAGTGTATGCTATGTAGTGTGTGTGTATCTGCATGTGTAAGTGTATGCTATGTAGTGTGTATGTATCTGCATGTATAAGTGTATGCTATGTAGTGTGTGTGTATCTGCATGTATAAGTGTATGCTATGTAGTGTGTGTGTATCTGCATGTATAAGTGTATGCTATGTAGTGTGTGTGTATCTGCATGTGTAAGTGTATGTTATGTAGTGTGTGTGTGTATGTGCATGTATAAGTGTATATGTAGTGTGTGTGTATCTGCATGTATAAGTGTATGCTATGTAGTGTGTGTGTATCTGCATGTGTAAGTGTATGCTATGTAGTGTGTGTGTATCTGCATGTATAAGTGTATGCTATGTAGTGTGTGTGTATCTGCATGTATAAGTGTATGCTATGTAGTGTGTGTGTATCTACATGTATAAGTGTATGCTATGTAGTGTGTGTGTATCTGCATGTATAAGTGTATGCTATGTAGTGTGTGTGTATCTGCATGTGTAAGTGTATGCTATGCAGTGTGTGTGTATCTGCATGTATAAGTGTATGCTATGTAGTGTGTGTGTATCTGCATGTGTAAGTGTATGCTATGTAGTGTGTGTGTGTATCTGTATGTATAAATGTATACTATGTAGTGTGTGTGTATCTGTATGTATAAGTGTATACTATGTAGTGTGTGTGTATCTGCATGTATAAGTGTATGCTATGTAGTGTGTGTGTAAGCTATGTAGTGTGTGTGTATCTGCATGTATAAGTGTATGCTATGTAGTGTGTGTGTATCTGCATGTGTAAGTGTATGCTATGTAGTGTGTGTGTGTGTATCTGCATGTATAAGTGTATGATATGTAGTGTGTGTGTATCTGCATGTATAAGTGTATGCTATGTAGTGTGTGTGTGTGTATCTGCATGTGTAAGTGTATGCTATGTAGTGTGTGTGTATCTGTATGTATAAGTGTATGCTATGTAGTGTGTGTGTATCTGCATGTATAAGTGTATGCTATGTAGTGTGTGTGTATCTGTATGTATAAGTGTATGCTATGTAGTGTGTGTGTATCTGCATGTGTAAGTGTATGCTATGTAGTGTGTATGTATCTGCATGTATAAGTGTATGCTATGTAGTGTGTGTGTGTATCTGCATGTATAAGTGTATGCTATGTAGTGTGTGTGTATCTGTATGTATAAGTGTATGCTATGTAGTGTGTGTGTATCTGCATGTATAAGTGTATGCTATGTAGTGTGTGTGTATCTGCATGTATAAGTGTATGCTATGTAGTGTGTGTGTGTGTATCTGCATGTGTAAGTGTATGCTATGTAGTGTGTGTGTATCTGTATGTATAAGTGTATGCTATGTAGTTTGCTACTATGCATTTTTGCTGACTTTAAAGGCCAGAATTTAGAATATTAATGGGGAAAGCAGAGAGCAGTTTTAAAGAATCTATTATTAAATGTCCAATTAAGATAAAAATATTTAGCGCTGTCTCTGTAAAGGCTAAATAAATACAGAGCTCACATAGCTCTACCAGTGGTTTGAGCTTGTGTTTGATTTGCTGCCTAAGAGTATTAAAAGATAAGACTTTATTTAGAATTTTATTTATATTACTTTGGTCTTATGATTTTTTAAGCCCCGCCCACAACATTTCAATTTTTTTGCCGCGGGTTGTCCCTCTTTTGAATTTTGAAATGTTGGGAGGTATGTATATGTTTGGGGAGATTACATAAGCCTGTGCACCCTCCATTTGTTTCACAGTTGCTTTTTTTCACAGTTGTTTGAATGTGAGTCTGCATTGTGTGACTGTTTAGGGACCCAGGTTTATTTGGAAGAGACCTTGATGAGGTACCTGGGCTTTTCCCGTTTGGCCAGATGCAGTAACTAACTCTTCCATTGCTGCTTTTTATCTTAGTTGAGAGCTTGTGAGTGAGTGCTGGACTTTCTCTGTGTGCTTTATTAATGTATTATTTTTTTGTAATTTTCCCTGTTTGGGCCTTGCACCCAGGCCTGTCTGGGGTTAACTGCATGTGACTCTGGTGACAGTGCAGCTTCCTGAGAGTGCTGGTTTGCACCCAGGGCTGTGCATGTTGCAGGGTCATAGGATATGTACCCGGTCCGGCCTGAGAGTGCTGACCCCACCCGTGTTTTGTGTATATATATATATATATATATATATATATATATATATATATATATATATATATATATATATATATATATATATATATCTTTATATCAATATATTTAATATAGATATATTTTATATAGATAAATATATTTTATACTGATATATTGCATATCAATATATTTTAGACAGATAGATATTTTATACTGATATATTGAATATCAATATATTTTATAAAGATATATTTTAGATATCTAGATGTCTAGATAGATAGACAGATAGATATTTGCTAAAAATCCAAATATATCTATATCTATATAAATATATACAGGTGGCCCTCGATTTAGGCCAGTTCAATTTGCGCCGTTTCAGAATAACAACCTTTTTTCAGTCATGTGACTGCTATTGAAAAGCATAGAGAACCATTGCATTGATTAAAATAGCCAGTAGGTTAAGCTGTCCGCTTGTGTTGCAGCAAAGATATGCAAAGCCAAGCACAGAAACAGGCTGGAATTAATTAGTCTAGCTAGACATGAGCTATGGAGCAACTTTCATAGGAACAAGATCTTCCTGTCTGTAAATCAGTCCAGATTGGAGTGCATAGAAACTACTGTTTGCAGAAAAATGCAAGTGAAGTATTTAATAAGGCTTATAATGCAGTTTAGCTAATGTTTGTGTTCATCTAACTTAGTTTAATTATGTATTCTGTGTTGTGTGATTATTTTATTAGGTTTATAATGCAGTTTAGCAAATGTTTTTGTTCATTTAACTTAGTTTAATTATTTATTCTGTGTTGTGTGATTATTTTATTAGGTTTATTATGCAGTTTAGCAAATGTTTTTGTTTATTTAACTTAGTTTAATTATTTATTCTGTGTTCTGTGATTATTTTATTAGGTTTATAATGCTGTTTAGCAAATGTTTTTGTTAATTTATCTTAGTTTAATTATATATTCTATGTTGTGTGATTATTTTATTAGGTTTATAATGCAGTTTAGCAAATGTTTTTGTTTATTTAACTTAGTTTAATTATTTATTCTGTGTTGTGTGATTATTTTATTAGGTTTATAATGCAGTTTAGCAAATGTTTTTGTTTATTTAACTTAGTTTAATTATATATTCTGTGTTGTGTGATTATTTAATAAGGTTTATAATGCAGTTTAGCAAATGTTTTTGTTAATTTATCTTAGTTTAATTATATATTCTGTGTTGTGTGATTATTTTATTAGGTTTATAATGCAGTTTAGCAAATGTTTTTGTTCTTTTAACTTAGTTTAATTATATATTCTGTGTTGTGTGATTATTTTATTAGGTTTATAATGCAGTTTAGCAAATGTTTTTGTTTATTTAACTTAGTTTAATTATTTATTCTGTGTTCTGTGATTATTTTATTAGGTTTATAATGCTGTTTAGCATTTAAAGTCTTCATTTCAAAGCTTTAAATATAATGTATTAGGTGTTACTTATGACAATTTTGAGAGGAGCCTGGAATCTAACTCCCTTACTTCCCATTGACTTACATTATAAACTGGGTTTCAATTTACAATGGTTTTGATTTACAACCATTCCTTCTGGAGCGTAATCTAAAGGCCACCTGTATATATAGATAGATAGATAGATAGATAGATAGATAGATAGATAGATAGTTATAGATATATAAATATAAAATATAGAGAGAGAGATACATAAATATATATATGTATGTTTGTATATATACCTGTTATGTCCATTTCCAAATACTTTTAACATGTTCATCAACATTGTAATGTTTTAATAAAATCAACACTGATCTTCATATCTCATTGTTTATTCATATGAATAATTTTATATCTATGAAATATATTATCGTTATCGATTGTATGAATAATATATTAAAAACAAGATGTAATGTGAAGTATTACTCAGTTGAGTTTTCTATTTAAACCAATGCCATTTCATATGTTAAAGGGACATCAAACTGATAGATGTTATGTCATTATGCAGAAAGACAAGACCTTTTCAAGCAGCATTTTTTAAAAATATTTTATTCATTTCCAGCATAGTAAACAACCATGATATGTTAATCTGATGCCCACCACACAGGGTGTATCATGATCATGTAGTATTGACAAACAATGTAAGCCAGAACCGATGGTATTAAAGAACATTACATGCAGCAAGAAGATAATATTTATACACTTGTTTCTATGAATAATTACAAAGGTTCCAGTACAAGTTTATGCTGTTTTACTTTCTAATACTAAGATGGGGGGGAGAAAAAAGTAGAAGAGAAAAAAAAAAAAAAAAAGGAGGTAAAATATAAGTAAATACATATTTCCCGCCCCCCCCTCCTCTCCTCCAAAGCCTGAGTAACTCTCCATTAAACCTCCACACAAGCTAGATATCATCATCTAAGATTAGTTCACCTCTTAGGAATGCATTTTGTATCCATTCTGAGTTTTTAAAAGGATATATCAGTCTATACTGGATCTCCCGTCTATTTGAAAAAATAAAATCGTCCCATTTTCCAAAAAATAAATTTATTTCTGCTTCAGACGTAATTGAGGTTTCATGCTCTTCCAATATCAATTTATTATTCACAGCGTTAATGAATAACAAGAAGTTGGGCCTTCCTTTAGATTTCCATGAGGAAAAGATAATGTTCCTTGCACATAATATTATAAAGTTAATACATTTTGTATTTTCTTCCCGCTTCCTATGCTCCTTTAAAAAAATAATTTCCTCTTTACCCAGAGAGATCTCCTTCTTTAAAATTTTGGATAAACAGTAACATACCTTTTCCCAAAATTGTCTCACTTTTGGGCATTCCCAAATACAGTGAATTAGATCTGCATTAGGCCAACTACAGCAATCACATACATATGATTGGCCCCTATTCCACCTCCCGAGATCTGCAGGGGTAATATAAACTCAATTAATTTCACATGCGACTCACGCCATGTTAACTGAGGAGTCGCGGCCCATGCCCTAACAATACTCTTACCGATCGTTGTTTCCTCTATTAATGGGATATCTCCAGTCCATTTTTCTCTTAAATATTCCAATACCAGCTGTCCCTCCTTAAATAATAACATATTATACCAACCTGCTATAGCCGTTTCTCCTTTCAAAAATATATTTATTCCCGCATAGACTCTTTCCCAGTTTTTATCAAGGAGATTAAGATCTAGAGTATTTAGGAAATCTCTTGCCTGAAAATACCCAAACATATCTCCATTGGGAAGATTATATTTTTCTTTAAGAAAACCAAATGAGTGTATAACTTTACTATTCATGTCGATGCATCGGTAGAAAAATTCTAACCCCTGACTTTTCCACCTTCTAAAAATTTCCGACTCAAGCCCCGGTAATTGAAGCTTCGTGTGTCAGCAATTGCTAAACCTTTCACAACCCTAATTAACGAATCCTTGGTGTCTGGATACATACCCAAACTTTGGAAGACTGCAAGAATAGTGACTATTCATAAAAGTGGGGAGTCAACCATGGTTACTAACTATCGCCCAATATCATTGCTCCCAGTATTGCCAAAAATCTTAGAAAAATGCGTCCATACGCAACTATGTGAGTATTACCAACAATCTAGCTATATGACCCCTGTTCAATCGGGTTTTCGCCCGAATCACTCCACTACAACTGCCCTCCTAAAAGTTTGCAACGGCATCCAAACTGGCATGGAACAAGGAGACCTAACTGGAGCTATTTTTCTTGATTTTGCAAAGGCCTTTGACACAGTAGACCACGACATACTACTGTTCAAACTAAAAAACTCAGGTATTGGTGATCGTCCGCTAACCTGGTTTCCACCATATGTATCGTATCGATCACAGTATGTCTCCATTTCTGACAGTGACTCCCTCCCTCTCCCAGTCACGTGTGTTGTTCCCCAAGGTTCCACATTATTTATAAATGATCTGCCAAATGTCTGCAAATCCTCAACTGTACACATGTAAGCAGACGACACGGTAATCTATGCAAACAAACCCGATCTGCCGCAGCTTGAGGCAGTGCTCCAAGACCAGTTCACAGAGGTAGAAAAGTGGATCTCAAAAAACAAACTCTTCCTAAACACTGACAAAACTGTAACAATGATCTTTGGAACAGTACCTAAATTACGCAAACTACAAAAGTCCCATCTACGCATTAAAACAAAATCATATGGCACACTGACCGCAGTCCACTCTTTTAAATACTTGGGTATGTTGTTAGACCCCAATCTATCTTTTGGCCTCCACATAGAAAAACTTGCATCTAAACTCTATCCAAAACTAGGTGCCCTGCACAGAAACAAATCCTGCCTCAGCCCTACAGTAAAGGAAAAGATTGTACATCAAATGCTGATGCCAATCATGGATTATGGAGATGTAGTATATGCACCTGCACCGCAAACTCACCTTAATAAACTTAATACACTGTATAATTTGTTCTGCCGCTTTGTGCTACAATGTAACTACAGGACCCACCATTGTGACATGCTAAAAGAACTAAACTGGCTGTCGCTGGAATCCAGACGCACCCTCCATCTTTCCTGCCTTGTGTTTAAGAGCCTTTATGGGAAGCTCCCACCCTACCTGAGTAGAATGCTCTCCCCAGCTGTTCCCACCTCCCATAACCTCCGATCCAGTAGCAGTACATTATTTAGTCTGCCTCCATACAAAAAGAAAGCAGCTCGATCCTCCTTTTCCTACAGAGCACCACAATTATGGAATAACCTCCCGCACACTTTAAAACCTTCCCCAAGTCTAAAATCCTTAAAGAGATCCCTCTCTGCATATCTCAAAACAGAATGCATCTGTCATGGTTGATTTAATATTTCCTACCTGTTCTATGTTAAATTCTGCATATGTTATGTATAAATATTGTTTTTGTATTATTGTACCCTATTGTATCAATGCAATGTTATGTGGACCCAGGACATACTTGAAAATGAGAGAAATCTCAATGTATCCTTCCTGGTAAAATATTTAATAAATAAATAATTGCTAGAGGATCAATACTTAAATTGTACAGTAATGGAGAGAGGGGGCACCCCTGTCACGTACCCCAAAATAATTGAAAAACTTGTGTACATGATCCATTAACTATCAAGGCCGAGTTTGGATTACTATATAAAGCTTGAATAAATGTCAGAAAAGGGACCTTAAAACCAAATTGATCCAGAGCAGTAAATAAATGATCCCAACTGATAGAGTCAAAAGCCTTTTCTGCATCTAACGCAATAATTGCCTTATCTTCTACACCCATATCCTCTTTTTCCTTTTGTACATTATAATATTCCACTGTTAGCAATAATTTTCTCAAATTAGAGAAGGAGGATCTACCCTTCAAAAAAACGGTTTGATCAATATGAATTAATTTACTCAAAACTTTCTGTAATCTAGATGCCAGAATACTAGCCAATAATTTGTAATCTGCGTTAAGCAGCGAGATTGGGCGATAAGAATCTACTTTTTCTAAATTGTTTCTTTTTTTTGGGATAAGAGTAATTAAAGAACTACTAAAGTTACTAGATGGTATATGCCCCTTAGAAAAATATGCCTCAAAAAAGATTAACTAAAGGGTCTGCATCATTTTCCATCATTTATAATATTCGGCTGGCATTCAAGCAGCATTAATCAGTTTTACTTCTATTATCCCTCAGATATACTATTTATTAGAAATAGAAATGCACATGTGCAAGCCAATCACATAAGTTATCCATATGTAGACATAATTTATCAGCCATCCATATGTAGACATCATTCAGCAGCTATAAAGTTTCTGCCACCCATCAAAGGATAGATATATAAAAGTTTAAAAATGTAATAAATATCTAACCAAATAATAATCAACCATATTGCATCCTATTTATAGATAATTAAACATATATTTAATTTTCATGTCCCTTTAAGATAAATGTTAACATAATGGAGTGACAACATGATATTATAAATATTTATTCATCATAAAACTTGGATATAATATATTAAGGGATTTAACGCTTACCGGATCCTTCCCAACAGAGGAGGGGGATTTACCATAACTTAACTTAAATAACTATGTACATGTGCATGTTGTGCGAAATAACAACGGTCAAAAATTTTCCCATACAAAGTTGTCTGTCACAGGTCAGAAAATTTTATTAACCTAATAAACTTATAGAATCAATAGAACTGAATATGGCGGCATAGAGACCAGCTAACCCAGAACAGCAAGGAGATCACGGCCCAACGGGAACAGCAGCAGAGGCATCTCTGCCCTAAGGGGATGATGCTGAGAGGTTGCAGAGATCACGTGACCATCCCTCAAAAGGGAGGAAGGAGGGTTACCGTCACGTGCACGTGAGGGCCTACCACTCCTCCCCGGAAGTCTGGTCATCACTCACACCTAGTGTCCTTCTCCTATGCAACAGGACCGGGATCTCCCGCCGCCAGGGTGCAAGAAGATCTTCCACCTAAGATAATGATTCCCTGTTACCAAGCCGTGTGAACCGCATAACAGGGAGAGGAGATCCATATCTTACAGCAATGGACTTATAGGGGCCTAGGGTGAGTAGCCATAGCCCTGCCATTGAATTGCCGTCAATTTGCAAAAACATTAAACTAAGGGAAGGGAGGGAGGGACAAAACTGCTTCAGCCAGGATCCGGAGAAGAAGAGGAAGTTGCAAGGGGAGATTCAGCTTTTCTACAGGTAAGGAGGGGCCTACCCTGAATAGCAACAATGTTGCACCCCAGCACCATCCCTCTCTCTTCTAACCCACTCTCCTACAGCCTTAACCCTTAGACTGCTCCAGGCTTATGCTAAGCCCTACACTGCATTAAGGGATTAAACGCTTACCGGATCCTTCCCAACAGAGGAGGGGGATTTACCATAACTTAACTTAAATAACTATGTATATTGTGCATGTTGTGCGAAATAACGACAGACAACTTTGTATGGGAAAATTTTTGAACGTCACAGGTCAGAAAATTTTATTAACCTAATAAACTTATAGAACCAATAGAACTAAATATGGCGGCATAGAGACCAGCTAACCCAGAACAGCAAGGAGATCACGGCCCAACGGTAACAGTAGCAGAGGGATCTCTGCCCTAAGGGGATGACGCTGAGAGGTTGCAGAGATCACGTGACCATCCCTCAAAAGGGAGGAAGGAGGGTTACCGTCACATGCACGTGAGGGCCTACCACTCCTCCCCGGAAGTCTGGTCATCACTCACCCCTAGCGACCTTCTCCTACGCAACAGGACCGTGATCTCCCGCCACAAGGAAGCATTTTAATGGTACCCTTGCCGCCATGACCCACAGCCCGATTTAAAGGAGGGGTGAAATTGCTCTCTGAATGTCCCCTATGAATAAATCCAGCCCCACATCAGAAAGGTGAATTTTATCCCTTCTATAAAGTTCAGTTCTATCAGCCGAAATGGCTTTGTGCCGTACCACGAAGCCACCTAACCCTGTGACGGTTTTTGCCAATGACTCATTGATCTTCTTCCTAACCCGATATGCTGCCGTATGGCAGACATATGCCTCCAGTGGAGACGGGGGATTATATGGGACCACCCTATCGTGAACCCTGGGATGTAAACTCTCAGCCACCCAATGTCTGCATGCATAACTTTTATTAACTGGAGAACTGGCATGGCCCCCACATCATTACCCCCTAGGTGAAGGATTAGAATATGAGGCTTACCCCAACGTACCAGGGCCTCAGATATTGTCCCCGCTAACTGTGGCCAGCACATCCCCCTATCACCCAACCACCTAATAGATGCTTTGTTGGAAGGGAAGCCTAGGGATTGGCCAATTGGGAGGTACGCACAGTGGAGGGAGGCCCAGTGGACAAAGGAATGGCCCACAATCCAGATTCTCTTCACTCCGGGGGTAGTGCCTGTGGAGACAAACATTTTAGTATTTGGAATAAACATTAGAAGCATTAAACAATTGGGCGGACATAGGTTTTGAAACAATTGGAGCGCCAACGCCCAATACGTTTTATATCCTCGCTCGAGGAACCTGCTTGCGCTGCATTTGTCGCTGCCCCTATGCGAAAGGAGTGCAGAGCCAGTCTGCTAGCGTCTAGCCCTGCCTGAACTGCCGCCAACTTCAGAACCCTACCAAACTGAAATTTGGAAAGGGATCTGCCATCCGCGTGGACCAAAAATTGTCCGGGGACTTGCGGCCTTCGTGTCAAATAAAGGTTAACACATTTAACTGGGCAGCATGCGCTGTCTACCTGAGGCTGTAAGGGGATCCAGGTACCCTTTCCTTCCTGGTCCGTTTTGGAACGTGGAAGAAAAAGAAGGAGGGACCCTGGGGCTGCCCTGACATGCTGTAATTGATTCCCCGATCCAGACTTCTGCTTAGAGGGTGCTACCAACTCACTAACTCTAAGTGCGCCGGAAAAAGCCAAAGAAAATGCCGTTTTGAAGAGCAGAGCTTCAAAATCTAACATACAAACCTTGTCAAGCGCCAGGACCAAACGCCCCAGGCGCTCACGAGTAATGGGTTCGTGAGTGTCGGGTTTCCGCTGCTGGGATCTGCCCCAACCTTTGACTACCTGTCTGATAAAAAAGGAATTGGTTGGGTCTGGAATGGATAAAGCCCTGTAGAAGAATGATAGAGCGGCCAATTTGGACTGCATTGCCCCTTGATGAACCCCAGAAGTGTGCAAACTCACCAGCCAATCATGTAACGTGTCCTGAGACCCCCGAGCAGCATCGACTCCCCTGGATGTGCAGAAATTGTCCCATTCGGACCACATGCGGACATAAGCGTGCCAAGTGGATGGTGCTAAGGAGGAGCGATCCAACGGAAGTAAGGCTATCCAGGAAGGACAAGCTGCCAAAGGAAATCAGGACAGCGTAAACCTACTGCGACTGCCCTGGGAACTAACTGCCTAAAGGTCACCCATTCAAAACGTGACAGGGCATCAGCCACTACATTGTTCACGTGACGAGCCTGGAACTGGATGTTAAGCTCCAGACAGCGCAACACCAAGTGACACAACAAAGTGATCACCTTCGCAGAGGTGGCTGACAAGTTATTGATTGCGTATACCACACTGATGTTGTCTGTCCAGAACACAACCGTCCTGTCTGCTAATTTTCTTCCCCACAGCTCGACCGCCAAGACCACGTGGAATAGCTCCAGGAGAGTTAGGTTGCGGGTAAGGCCCGCTGGGGCCCAGGAACTAGGCCAAGGCTCAGCGCTCCACTCTCCCTGGAAGTAAGCCCCATAGCCGTGCGATCCAGCTGCGTCTGTGAAAAGATGCAATAACTGGCTTGACATGGAAAGAGTCCGCCAAACCCATACCCCGTTAAAATGAGTGAGACATTTTTCTCAAACTACCAGATCTGCTAGCAAATCACCCCCTAGTGTTATTTTTGAGTTTGAGTTGGACCTACCGCTAAGCTGTCTCTCTAGTCTATGGTTAAAAACCCGACCCATGGGGATAACTCTGCAGGCGAAATTAAGCAGACATAACAACGATTGTAACTGTTTGAGGGAAATGACTGGGTTAGAGACGGCCGCTCTAACCGACTCTAACATGCACTGAACTTTATCAGATGGCAGCCTACAGAGCATAGCCAGGGTATCGATTTTGATCCCAAGGAAAACTAAACATAAAGTGGGGCCTTGAGATTTGTCCTCTACCAGGGGCACCCCGAAATGGCTCATAATGCTGCGCATTCTGTTCATTATGGATATACATTCATCAGAACCTGCCCTCCCCACGATGAGGAAATCATCCAGGTAGTGTGCTATGGAATTGCTGCCCACGTCTGAAGCCACAACCCAGTGAAGGAAACTGCTAAATGCTTCAAACAAAGCACATGACAAAGAGCAGCCCATGGGCAGGCAACGATCCACATAGTACGAACCTGAAAACTTGCAACCCATAAGGTGGAAAACTGAAGGGTGAAGTTGCAGAAGCCTAAATGCTGACTCAATGTCTAGTTTCGCTAATAAAGCACCTGGACCCGCCCTGCTAACCAGATCGAGCGCGCTATCAAAGGATTGAAAACGCACTGAGCTTAGTTGTGGGTCAATGGCGTCGTTGACTGAGCTACCTTTAGGGTACGACAGGTGCTGAATGAGCCGAAACTTCCCTGGATCTTTTTTAGGAACCACCCCCAGTGGAGAAATCACCAAATTGCTTAAAGGTGGGGAAGGAAAGGGTCCGGCCATGCGGCCTAAAGCCACCTCCTTATTAATTTTTTCCCTCACTACGTCAGGGTGCTGATAGGCTGAAATGAGATTTCTATTAAATTTCTTACCCCTTATGAGCCTGACAGTTGGTATTTTAAAACCAAATGAAAACCCCTCCCATAACATACGAGCAGAAGCTTGATCTGGGTAGGCCCGCAACCAGGGTGTCATCGCATAAACTTTAACTGGCGTTTCCGCCTTTTTGGCTCATGCTGGCGGTAGAGGGTTTATTGGTTGTGGTATTGTCCCTTCGCTTATTGCATTCGCTGCCCGGGTGTGGACCAGAGTAGGACCTGCAGACATGTCTGAAGGCGCATGCGCTAACCTTGTCACATTTTTTTTCTTGAAAGGGCCAGCATGTTCCCCCCCTTTTCCTACTTCTGTTGGGGTGAAATTACTGCTGCAGTGTGCTTACAGCAGCGGATGCGCCCCCTTTGGGGTCCATCCGTTACCATAATTGGTTGTCTGTGGAGTCAAAAGTTAAGGTAGGGTTCCCTGCCATTTTCCTTCTGAACTCTGCATCATATTCCCTCCATACTCTGTCACTGTGGTTATGCTGAGTCCAATGAATGGTGTCAGTGTATTTCAGAATGGCCAAACTCTGAGAGGGGTACTTCTCTATATAACAGGAGGAGAACACTCTGAAGCACTGTAGCCATTCATCGAAAGTGTCAGGGCGCTTAAATTTTTTAGGCCCTGTTCCGTCAGCGCTCTTCTCCCTCTGCCTATAAGCCTCCACCGAAAGATCAAATATATTAACATATTTGCCACGGTGTATCCTGCTCACCACTTTTTTGCGTAAATGCCTATGCAGAGAATAGATTTTACCTGGGCTTGCATCCCCATAAAGGGCCGCACGCCTTTCTGAAATGGCCCTGGGGGGAAGGGGTTCAGCTGTTACCTCTGTAGAGGTGGCTGGAAGTGGCGGAGAAATAGTTTTCACGCTATCCTGCTTGCTATCTGGCGCAACCCCACTCTTTAAAATTTTCTTAATCATTTTAAACATTTTCTTCTGCCCTGACCCCTGCAAACCCATGGAAGAGTCACTCTCTGACCCTGAGTCAGAGGTGGATGAGTCAGAAGAAGAATGGACATCGTGTGTAAATAAAGCATTCTCACCATGAGTATTGGCGGGAAGTCCCTGATCCACGGTAATAACGCCCTGGCCTGGTTATTGATTTTGGAGAGCGACGGTGTCGGGTGACCCCTGCTGTCCATTGGAAGTGGTTGCTACTGCTCCTGCATCACCCGTGTCCATGACTGCTATGGTGGGTTGCTGGGCCTTTGTTGATTTTTTTGAGTCAAGTACTCCCTGCAAAATAGATAACAATTCGCGAGCACTTTGTCCAATGGTTGTGTCTGGATTATCAGTAGCAGGAGGTGGTGCAATAACATTAGCAGTCTGAAGCACATTAGCAACATGTGTACTGTTTGCAGCATTAACTATAGGGGTATGATGTCCCTGACTTGCTGCCTGTACAGTCACACCTGCCTGTACATTCACACCATGCATGCCTGCGATGGGGGTATGAAGTCCCTGACTTACTGCTTGTACATTCACACCATGTATGCCTGTCATGAGGGTATGCTGTCCTTGGCCTAATGCCTGCAGTGGGGGTATGATGTCCCTGACTTTCTGCCTGTACATTCACACCCTGCATAATTGCATTCACACCAATGGAAGATGATGCATGATATTCCCTGCCCTGAATCCCATGCAAACCGCAATCAGGCCTTTGGGGGTTAATCATTATACCATCCAGCTGTGCAGCCGTTTGAATTGAAACACAATCAGCCCTTTGGGGGTTAATGTTAGACACAGCATGCTGAGGGTCCGGTATATGTAAGCTACCCTCTGACCTTTGAGTACTAATGTGACCAGCCTGCTGATTGGCCATCTGAGGCGGTATTGAACTTTTTTTATTTCCCCCTTGCACAAATTGTAATGGCCTCTTTGCCCTTGAAGGGTTAACACTACGAGCGCCCCTTCCCCTTTTGTTGGCTGTGTGCCTGGTACTACCACTTCTAATATGGGAGCAACCCCTTTGAGGCCCCTGAGGATAAACCTCAACATTTACTGCTCGCTTGCGCTGACTGCTGGCGCTGCTATCACCCATCTGGCCCCCTACTGGTAAGCCATCGACGGCCAAGGACGACTCTCGGTGCTCACCTGCATCCTGTGTAACACCAGGGAGCCGACGTCCTTGCGACCGCGTGGTTTATCGCCGAACTGGAAGTGCCGCTGGCCACTTCCAGTGACGTCACAGACATGCCGTTTTCACCGGAAGTGATGGGGATCAAATGGGTAGAGGGCCCTGCCAAGAGTAGCACTGTTGTAGTCAGCTCTTGAGAAGGTGATCAACAAACAGCTGGACTCTTAGACTTACATGCTAAGGGGGTTCAGGTGATAGCAATGGAGGAGAGGAACTGGTATAAAGAAAGTTTAGCGTAGGTTGTATGCATCCCTGAACAGTAGAGTCTTTAGGGAGCACTTGAAGCTTTTAAAACTAGAAGAAAGTCTTGTGGAGTGAGGCAGAGAGTTCCACAAGATGGGAGTCAGTCTGGAGAAGTCCTGTAAACGGGAGTGTGATGAAGTGACAAGAGAGGAGGAGAGTACGTGAGGGAGAGTATCTGGAGACAAGGTCTGAGATATAGGGGGGAGCAGTGAAGTTGAGGGCTTTGTATGTCAGAATGAGAATTTTGTGTTTGATCCTAGATGCAAGAGGAAGCCAGTGAAGAGATTGGCAGAGAGGTGCAGCAGATAAAGAGCGACGTGTAAGGAATATGAGTCTGGCAGAGGCATTCATTATGGATTGTAAAGGAGCTAGGTGGTAGGTGGGGAGACCAGAGAGGACAGAGTTGCGGTAATCGAGGAGGGAGAGAACGAGAGAGTGGATTAAAATCTTAGCTGTGTCTTGTGTAAGGAAGTGTCTAATTTTAGAGATGTTTATAAGGTGGAAGCGGCAGGCTTTAGCCAATGAATGAATGTGAGGAGTGAAAGAAAGCTCTGAGTCAAATGTCTCACCCCGAGACATCGGGCATGCGGAGTAGGGGTAATGATGGAGTTGTCGACAGTTATAGAGAGATTGGGGGTGGAGAGTTTAGAAGAAGGGGGGAAAATAAGGAGCTCAGTTTTGGAGAGATTTAGCTTGAGTTAGTGAGAGGACATCCAGTTGGAGATGTGAGAAAGACAGTTAGTGACATGAGTTAGCAAGGAAGGAGAAAGGTCTGGTGCAGAGAAGTAGATTTGGGTGTCATCGGCATACAAATGATATTGTAAACCGTGGGACTTTATTAGGGAACCTAGTGATGACGTGTAGATTGAGAAGAGAAGGGGACCGAGGACAGAGCCTTGCAGTACTCCAGCAGAAAGTGGTGACGGGGCAGAGGAGGCCCCAG
This sequence comes from Bombina bombina, assembly GCF_027579735.1. Classification (NCBI taxonomy): domain Eukaryota; kingdom Metazoa; phylum Chordata; class Amphibia; order Anura; family Bombinatoridae; genus Bombina; species Bombina bombina. The sequence goes on along the minus strand of NC_069502.1, from coordinate 16,878,071 downwards.
AGAAGGCTACACTAATGGTACAGTTTGACAGGTAGGAAGAGAGCAACGAGAAGGCTGTGTCACATATGCCGAAGGATTGGAGGGTTTGGAGCAAGAGAGGGTGGTCAACAGTGTCAAAGGCTGCAGACAGATCAAGGAGGATAAGCAGAGAGAAGTGGCCTTTTGATTTTGCTGTAAGTAGGTCGTTGGTAACCTTAACAATTGCTGTCTCTGTGGAGTGATGGGGACGAAATCCAGATTTCAATGGGTCAAGGAGGGAGTTTATTGTAAGGAAATGGGATAGGCATGCATAAGCTAGTTTTTCGAGAAACTTTGATGTAAGAGGGAGGAGGGAAATAGGGCGGTAGTTGGATGGGGAGGTAGTATCAAGGGAAGGTTTTTTGAGGATAAGTGTGACCAGTGCATGTTTCAGCGATAAGGGAAATATACCGGTGCTGAGGGAGAGGTTGAAAGTGTGTGTGAGTATAGGGGTAAGGGTGGCAGAGAGGGAGGGGAGTAGCTGTGAGGGGATAGGGTCAAGGGGACAGGTAGTGAGGTGAGAGCGCAGTATAAGTGCCGAAACTTCTTCCTCAGTAACAGGAGAGAATGAGCTTAGTTTAAGGTTATGTGGGTTGTGGTTGATTGAGAGCATTTGAGGGGTTGAGAGAATGGAATTATGTTGAGAGCTGATTTCCTTTCTGATGGAGTGGATTTTGTTATTGAAGTGGTTGGCAAAGTCTTGAGCTGACAGAGAAGTTGTATTAGGAGATGGGGGAGGGCGAAGAAGAGTATTGAAAGTGGAGAACAAACGTTTTGGGTTTGAAGAAAGATTAGAGATAAGAGTAGAGAAGTAATGTTGCTTATGGAAATTAATAACAACACATATATATATATAAATATCTCTATCACTCTCTCTCTCTCTCTCTCTCTATATATATATATATATATATATATATATATATATATATATATTTATATATATATATATATATATACATATATATATATATATATATATATATATATATATATAGAATCAGGCAAAGTGGCACACACCCTCTATCCAGTAGCCTGGTGCACTGCAAGAAAAGTAAATACAGGCAAAGTCCAGACCACAAACCTGGCTTAAGGGTATATTGTGTCCAGAGAAAAGCAGGCAACACAGGAAACTTTGTAGCAAGCCTTTTAATCCACAACGTGTAAGTGACTAGGGCCTTAACCAATGGGAAGAGGTGATTGTATCATGTGAAGCATAGCTAGAGATTATTAGTGTCACTGCATATTAAACACTGTATCTGTTCAGTGCAGAAGAGGTGATTGTATCATGTGAAGCATAGCTAGAGATTATTAGTGCCACTGCATATTAAACACTGCATCTGTTCAGTACACAAGAGGTGATTGTATCATGTGAAGCATAGCTAGAGATTATTAGTGCCACAGCATATTAAACACTGCATCTGTTCAGTGCAGAAGAGGTGATTGTATCATGTGAAGCATAGCTAGAGATTATTAGTGTCACAGCATATTAAACACTGTGCATCTGTTCAGTGCAGAAGAGGTGATTGTATCATGTGAAGCATAGCTAGAGATTATTAGTGCCACTGCATATTAAACACCGCATCTGTTCAGTGCAGAAGAGGTGATTGTATCATGTGAAGCATAGCTAGAGATTATTAGTGCCACTGCATATTAAACACTGCATCTGTTCAGTGCAGAAGAGGTGATTGTATCATGTGAAGCATAGCTAGAGATTATTAGTGCCACTGCATATTAAACATTGCATCTGTTCAGTGCCGAAGAGGTGATTGTATGATGTGATGCATAGCTAGAGATTATTAGTGCCACAGCATATTAAACACTGCATCTGTTCAGTGAAGAAGAGGTGATTGTATCATGTGAATCTTAGCTAGAGATTATTAGTACCACTGCATATTAAACACTGCATCTGTTCAGTGCAGAAGAGGTGATTGTATCATGTGAAGCATAGCTAGAGATTATTAGTGCCACAGCATATTAAACACTGCATCTGTTCAGTGAAGAAGAGGTGATTGTATCATGTGAATCTTAGCTAGAGATTATTAGTACCACTGCATATTAAACACTGCATCTGTTCAGTGCAGAAGAGGTGACTGTATCATGTGAATCTTAGCTAGAGATTATTAGTACCACTGCATATTAAACACTGTATCTGTTCAGTGCAGAAGAGGTGATTGTATCATGTGATGCATAGCTAGAGATTATTAGTGCCACAGCATATTAAACACTGCATCTGTTCAGTGCAGAAGAGGTGATTGTATCATGTGAAGTTTAGCTAGAGATTATTAGTGCCACTGCATATTAAACACTGCATCTGTTCAGTGCAGAAGAGGTGATTATATCATGTGATGCATAGCTAGAGATTATTAGTGCCACAGTATATTAAACACTGCATCTGTTCAGTACACAAGAGGTGACTGTATCATGTGAAGCACAACTAGAGATTATTAGTGCCACATCATATTAAACACTGCATCTGTTCAGTGCAGAAGAGGTGATTGTATCATGTGAAGCATAGCTAGAGATTATTAGTGCCACATCATATTAAACACTGCATCTGTTCAGTGTAGAAGAGGTGATTGTATCATGTGAAGCATAGCTAGAGATTATTAGTGCCACAGCATATTAAACACTGCATCTGTTCAGTGCAGAAGAGGTGATTGTATCATGTGAAGCACAGCTAGAGATTATTAGTGCCACTGCATATTAAACACTGCATCTGTTCAGTGCAGAAGAGGTGATTATATCATGTGAAGCATAGCTAGAGATTATTAGTGCCACTGCATATTAAACACTGTATCTGTTCAGTGCAGAAGAGGTGACTGTATCATGTGAAGCATAGCTAGAGATTATTAGTGCCACTGCATATTAAACACTGCATCTGTTCAGTGCAGAAGAGGTGACTGTATCATGTGAAGCATAGCTAGAGATTATTAGTGCCACTGCATATTAAACACTGCATCTGTTCAGTGCAGAAGAGGTGATTGTATCATGTGAAGCATAGCTAGAGATTATTAGTGCCACAGCATATTAAACACTGCATCTGATCAGTGCAGAAGAGGAAATTGTATCATGTGATGCATAGCTAGAGATTATTAGTGCCACAGCATATTAAACACTACATCTGTTCAGTGCAGAAGAGGAAATTGTATCATGTGATGCATAGCTAGAGATTATTAGTGCCACAGCATATTAAACACTACATCTGTTCAGTGCAGAAGAGGAAATTGTATCATGTGATGCATAGCTAGAGATTATTAGTGCCACAGCATATTAAACACTACATCTGTTCAGTGCAGAAGAGGTGATTGTATCATGTGAAGCATAGCTATAGATTATTAGTGCCACAGCATATTAAACACTGCATCTGATCAGTGCAGAAGAGGAAATTGTATCATGTGATGCATAGCTAGAGATTATTAGTGCCACAGCATATTAAACACTACATCTGTTCAGTGTAGAAGAGGTGATTGTATCATGTGAAGTATAGCTAGAGATTATTAGTGCCACTGCATATTAAACACTGCATATGTTCAGTGCAGAAGAGGTGATTGTATCATGTGAAGCATAGCTAGAGATTATTAGTGCCACAGCATATCAAACACTGCATCTGTTCAGTGCAGAAGAGGTGATTGTATCATGTGAAGCATAGCTAGAAATTATTAGTACCACTGCATATTAAACACTGCATCTGTTCAGTGCAGAAGAGGTGATTGTATCATGTGAAGCATAGCTAGAGATTATTAGTGCCACAGCATATTAAACACTGCATCTGTTCAGTGCAGAAGAGGTGATTGTATCATGTGAAGCACAACTAGAGATTATTAGTACCACTGCATATTAAACACTGCATCTGTTCAGTGTAGAAGAGGTGATTGTATCATGTGAAGCACAGCTAGAGATTATTAGTGCCACTGCATATTAAACACTGCATCTGTTCAGTGCAGAAGAGGTGATTGTATCATGTGAAGCATAGCTAGGGATATTAGTGCCACTGCATATTAAACACTGCATCTGTTCAGTGCAGAAGAGGTGATTGTATCATGTGAAGCATAGCTAGAGATTATTAGTGCCACAGCATATTAAACACTGCATCTGTTCAGTGCAGAAGAGGTGATTGTATCATGTGAAGCATAGCTAGAGATTATTAGTGCCACAGTATATTAAACACTGCATCTGTTCAGTGCAGAAGAGGTGATTGTATCATGTGATGCATAGCTAGAGATTATTAGTGCCACAGTATATTAAACACTGCATCTGTTCAGTGCAGAAGAGGTGATTGTATCATGTGAAGCATAGCTAGGGATTATTAGTGCCACAGCATATTAAACACTACATCTGTTCAGTGCAGAAGAGGTGATTGTATCATGTGAAGCACAGCTAGAGATTATTAGTGCCACTGCATATTAAACACTGCATCTGTTCAGTGCAGAAGAGGTGATTGTATCATGTGAAGCATAGCTAAGGATCTGATTGTATCATGTGAAGCATAGCTAGAGATTATTAGTGCCACAGTATATTAAACACTGTGCATTTGTTCAGTGCAGAAGAGGTGATAGTATCATGTGAAGCATAGCTAGAGATTATTAGTGCCACAGCATATTAAACACTGCATCTGTTCAGTACAGAAGAGGTGATTGTATCATGTGAAGCATAGATAGAGATTATTAGTGCCACAGCATATTAAACACCGTATCTGTTCAGTGCAGAAGAGGTGATTGTATCATGTGAAGCATAGATAGAGATTATTAGTGCCACTGCATATCAAACACTGTATCTGTTCAGTGCAGAAGAGGTGACTGTATCATGTGATGCATAGCTAGAGATTATTAGTGCCACAGCATATTAAACACTGCATCTGTTCAGTGCAGAAGAGGTGATTGTATCATGTGAAGCATAGCTAGAGATTATTAGTGCCACAGTATATTAAACACTGCATCTGTTCAGTGCAGAAGAGGTGATTGTATCATGTGATGCATAGCTAGAGATTATTAGTGCCACAGTATATTAAACACTGCATCTGTTCAGTGCAGAAGAGGTGATTGTATCATGTGAAGCATAGCTAGGGATTATTAGTGCCACAGCATATTAAACACTACATCTGTTCAGTGCAGAAGAGGTGATTGTATCATGTGAAGCACAGCTAGAGATTATTAGTGCCACTGCATATTAAACACTGCATCTGTTCAGTGCAGAAGAGGTGATTGTATCATGTGAAGCATAGCTAGAGATTATTAGTGCCACAGTATATTAAACACTGTGCATTTGTTCAGTGCAGAAGAGGTGATAGTATCATGTGAAGCATAGCTAGAGATTATTAGTGCCACAGCATATTAAACACTGCATCTGTTCAGTACAGAAGAGGTGATTGTATCATGTGAAGCATAGATAGAGATTATTAGTGCCACAGCATATTAAACACCGTATCTGTTCAGTGCAGAAGAGGTGATTGTATCATGTGAAGCATAGATAGAGATTATTAGTGCCAATGCATATCAAACACTGTATCTGTTCAGTGCAGAAGAGGTGACTGTATCATGTGATGCATAGCTAGAGATTATTAGTGCCACAGCATATTAAACACTGTATCTGTTCAGTGCAGAAGAGGTGATTGTATCATGTGAAGCATAGCTAGAGATTATTAGTACCACTGCATATTAAACACTGCATCTGTTCAGTGCAGAAGATGTGATTGTATCATGTGAAGCATAGCTAGAGATTATTAGTGCCAAAGCATATTAAACACTGTGCATCTGTTCAGTGCATAAGAGGTGATTATATCATGTGAAGCATAGCTAGAGATTATTAGTGCCACTGCATATTAAACACTGCATCTGTTCAGAGCAGAAGAGGTGATTGTATCATGTGAAGCATAGCTAGAGATTATTAGTTCCACTGCATATTAAACACTGCATCTGTTCAGTGCAGAAGAGGTGATTGTATCATGTGAAGCATAGCTAGAGATTATTAGTTCCACAGCATATTAAACACTGCATCTGTTCAGTGCAGAAGAGGAAATTGTATCATTTAAAGTATAGCTAGAGATGATTAGTGACACTGCATATTAAACATTGAATCTGTTCAGTGCAGAAGAGGTGATTGTATTATGTGAAGCATAGCTAGAGATTGTTAGTGCCACAGTATATTAAACACTGCATCTGTTCAGTGCAGAAGAGGTGATTGTATCATGTGAAGCATAGCTAGAGATTATTAGTGCCACAGCATATTAAACACCACATCTGTTCAGTGCAGAAGAGGTGATTGTATCATGTGAAGCATAGCTAGAGATTATTAGTGCCACAGCATATTAAACACCGTATCTGTTCAGTGCAGAAGAGGTGATTGTATTATGTGATGCATAGCTAGAGATTATTAGTGCCACTGCATATTAAACACCACATCTGTTCAGTGCAGAAGAGGTGATTGTATCATGTGAAGCATAGCTAGAGATTATTAGTACCACTGCATATTAAACACTGCATCTGTTCAGTGCAGAAGAGGTGATTGTATCATGTGAAGCATAGCTAGAGATTTTTAGTGCCACAGCATATTAAACACTGCATCTGTTCAGTGCAGAAGAGGTGATTATATCATGTGAAGCATAGCTAGAGATTATTAGTGACACTGCATATTAAACACTGCATCTGTTCAGTGCAGAAGAGGTGATTGTGTCATGTGAAGCATAGCTAGAAATTATTAGTGCCACAGTATATTAAACACTGCATCTGTTCAGTGCAGAAGAGGTGACTGTATCATGTGAAGCATAGCTACAGATTATTAGTACCACTGCATATTAAACACTGCATCTGTTCAGTGCAAAAGAGGTGATTGTATCATGTGAAGCACAACTAGAGATTATTAGTGCCACTGCATATTAAACACTGCATCTGTTCAGTGCAAAAGAGGTGATTGTATCATATGAAGCATAGCTACAGATTATTAGTGCCACTGCATATTAAACACTGCATCTGTTCAGTGCAAAAGAGGTGATTGTATCATGTGAAGCATAGCTACAGATTATTAGTATCACTGCATATTAAACACTGTATCTGTTCAGAGCAGAAGAGGTGATTGTATCATGTTAAGCATAGCTAGAGACTATTAGTGCCACTGCATATTAAACACTACATCTGTTCAGTGCAGAAGAGGTGATTGTATCATGTGAAACACAGCTAGAGATTATTAGTGCCACAGCATATTAAACACTGCATCTGTTCAGTGCAGAAGAGGTGATTGTATCATATGATGCATAGCTAGAGATTATTAGTGCCACTGCATATTAAACACTGCATCTGTTCAATGCAGAAGAGTTGATTGTATCATGTGAAGCATAGCTAGAGATTATTAGTGCCACTGCATATTAAACACTGCATCTGTTCAATGCAGAAGAGGTGATTGTATCATATGAAGCATAGCTAGAGATTATTAGTGCCACAGCATATTAAACACTGCATCTGTTCAGTGCAGAAGATGTGATTGTATCATGTGATGCATAGCTAGAGATTATTAGTGACACTGCATATTAAACACTGCATCTGTTCAGTGCAGAAGAGGTGATTGTATCATGTGAAGCACAGCCAGAGATTATTAGTGCCACTGCATATTAATCACTGCATCTGTTCAGTGCAGAAGATGTGATTGTATCATGTGAAGCATAGCTAGAGATTATTAGTGCCACAGCATATTAAACACTGCATCTGTTCAGTGCAGAAGAGGTGATTGTATCATGTGAAGCATAGCTAGAGATTATTAGTGCCACAGCATATTAAACACTGCATCTGTTCAGTGCAGAAGAGGTGACTGTATCATGTGAAACACAGCTAGAGATTATTAGTGCCACAGCATATTAAACACTGCATCTGTTCAGTGCAGAAGAGGTGACTGTATCATGTGAAGCATAGCTAGAGATTATTAGTGCCACAGCATATTAAACACTGTATCTGTTCAGAGCAGAAGAGGTGATTATATCATGTGAAGCATAGCTACAGATTATTAGTACCACTGCATATTAAACACTGCATCTGTTCAGTGCAGAAGAGGAGATTGTATCATGTTAAGCATAGCTAGAGATTATTAGTGCCACAGCATATTAAACACTGCATCTGTTCAGTGCAGAAGAGGTGACTGTATCATTTGAAGCATAGCTAGAGATTATTAGTGCCACAGCATATTAAACCCTGTATCTGTTCAGTGCAGAAGAGGTGACTGTATCATTTGAAGCATAGCTAGAGATTATTAGTGCCACAGCATATTAAACACTGCATCTGTTCAGTGCAGAAGAGGTGATTGTATCATGTGAAGCATAGCTAGAGATTATTAGTGCCACAGTATATTAAACACTGCATCTGTTCAGTGCAGAAGAGGTGATTGTATCATGTGAATCTTAGCTAGAGATTATTAGTGCCACAGCATATTAAACACTGCATCTGTTCAGTGCAGAAGAGGTGACTGTATCATTTGAAGCATAGCTAGAGATTATTAGTGCCACATCATATTAAACACTGTATCTGTTCAGTGCAGAAGATGTGATTATATCATGTGATGCATAGCTAGAGATTATTAGTGCCACTGCATATTAAACACTGCATCTGTTCAGTACAGAAGAGGTGATTGTATCATGTGAAGCACAGCTAGAGATTATTAGTGTCACAGCATATTAAACACTGTATCTGTTCAGTGCAGAAGAGGTGATTGTATCATGTGAAGCATAGCTAGAGATTATTAGTGCCACTGCATATTAAACACCGCATCTGTTCAGTGCAGAATAGGTGATTGTATCATGTGAAGCATAGCTAGAGATTATTAGTTCCACTGCATATTAAACACTGCATCTGTTCAGTGCAGAAGAGGTGATTATATCATGTGATGCATAGCTAGAGATTATTAGTGCCACAGCATATTAAACACTGTGCATCTGTTCAGTGCAGAAGAGGTGACTGTATCATGTGAAGCATAGCTAGAGATTATTAGTGCAGCAGCATATTAAACACTGTGCATCTGTTCAGTGCAGAAGAGGTGATTGTATCATGTGAAGCATAGCTAGAGATTATTAGTGCCACAGCATATTAAACACCGCATCTGTTCAGTGCAGAAGAGGTGATTGTATCATGTGATACATAGCTAGAGATTATTAGTGTCACAGCATATTAAACACTGTGCATCTGTTCAGTGCAGAAGAGGTGACTGTATCATGTGAAGCATAGCTAGAGATTATTAGTGACACTGCATATTAAACACTGCATCTTTTCAGTGCAGAAGAGGTGATTATATCATGTGAAGCATAGCTAGAGATTATTAGTGCCACTGCATATTAAACACTGCATCTGTTCAGTGCAGAAGAGGTGATTGTATCATGTGAAGCATAGCTAGAGATTATTAGTGACACTGCATATTAAACACTGCATCTTTTCAGTGCAGAAGAGGTGATTGTATCATGTGAAGCATAGCTAGAGATTATTAGTGACACTGCATATTAAACACTGTATCTGTTCAGTGCAGAAGAGGTGACTGTATCATGTGAAGCATAGCTAGAGATTATTAGTGCCACTGCATATTAAACACTGTGCATCTGTTCAGTGCAGAAGAGGTGATTGTATCATGTGAAGCATAGCTAGAGATTATAAATGCCACTGCATATTAAACACTGCATCTGTTCAGTGCAGAAGAGGTGATTGTATCATGTAAAGCATAGCTAGAGATTATTAGTGTCACTGCATATTAAACACTGCATATGTTCAGTACACAAGAGGTGACTGTATCATGTGAAGCATAGCTAGAGATTATTAGTGCCACTGCATATTAAACACTGCATCTGTTCAGTGCAGAAGAGGTGATTGTATCATGTTAAGCATAGCTAGAGATTATTAGTGACACTGCATATTAAACACTGCATCTGTTCAGTGCAGAAGAGGTGATTGTATCATGTGAAGCATAGCTAGAGAATATTAGTGCCACAGTATATTAAACACTGCATCTGTTCAGTGCAGAAGAGGTGATTGTATCATGTGATGCATAGCTAGAGATTATTAGTGCCACTGCATATTAAACACTGCATCTGTTCAGTGCAGAAGAGGTGATTCGATCATGTGAAGCATAGCTAGAGAATATTAGTGCCACAGCATATTAAACACTGTGCATCTGTTCAGTGCAGAAGAGGTGATTGTATCATGTAAAGCATAGCTAGAGATTATTAGTGCCACAGCATATTAAACACTGCATCTGTTCAGTGCAGAAGAGGTGATTGTATCATGTGAAGCATAGCTAGAGATTATTAGTGCCACTGCATATTAAACACCACATCTGTTCAGTGCAGAAGAGGTGATTGTATCATGTGAAGCACAGCTAGAGATTATTAGTGCCACAGCATATTAAACACTGCATCTGTTCAGTGCAGAAGAGGTGATTGTATCATATGAAGCATAGCTACAGATTATTAGTGCCACTGCATATTAAACACAGCATCTGTTCAGTGCAGAAGAGGTGATTGTATCATGTGAAGCATAGCTAGAGATTATTAGTGCCACTGCATATTAAACACTGCATCTGTTCAGTGCAGTAGAGGTGATTGTATAATATGATGCATAGCTAGAGATTATTAGTGCCACAGCATATTAAACACAGCATCTGTTCAGTGCAGAAGAGGTGATTGTATCATGTGAAGCATAGATAGAGATTATTAGTGCCACAGCATATTAAACACTGCATCTGTTCAGTGCAGAAGAGGTGATTGTATCATGTGAAGCATAGCTAGAGATTATTATTGCCACAGCATATTAAACACTGCATCTGTTCAGTGCAGATGAGGTGACTGTATCATGTGAAGCATAGCTAGAGATTATTAGTGACACTGCATATTAAACACTGCATCTGTTTAGTTCAGAAGAGGTGATTGTATCATGTGAAGCATAGCTAGAGATTATTAGTGCCACTGCATATTAAACACTACATCTGTTCAATTCAGAAGAGGTGATTGTATCATGTGAAGCATAGCTAGAGATTATTATTGCCACTGCATATTAAACACTGCATCTGTTCAGTGCAGAAGAGGTGATTGTATCATGTGAAGCATAGATAGAGATTATTAGTTCCACAGCATATTAAACACTGCATCTGTTCAGTGCAGAAGAGGTGATTGTATCATGTGAAGCACAGCTAGAGATTATTAGTGCCACTGCATATTAAACACTGTATCTGTTCAGTGCAGAAGAGGTGATTGTATCATGTGAAGCATAGATAGAGATTATTAGTTCCACAGCATATTAAACACTGCATCTGTTCAGTGCAGAAGAGGTGATTGTATCATGTGAAGCACAGCTAGAGATTATTAGTGTCACTGCATATTAAACACTGTATCTGTTCAGTGCAGAAGAGGTGATTGTATCATGTGAAGCATAGCTAGAGATTATTAGTGCCACAGCATATTAAACACTGCATCTGTTCAGTACAGAAGAGGAGATTGTATCATGTGAAGCATAGCTAGAGATTATTAGTGCCACAGCATATTAAACACTGCATCTGTTCAGTACAGAAGAGGAGATTGTATCATGTGAAGCATAGCTAGAGATTATTAGTACCACTGCATATTAAACACTGTATCTGTTCATTGCAGAAGAGGTGATTGTATCATGTGAAGCTTAGCTAGAGATTATTAGTGACACAGCCTATTAAACACTACATCTGTTCAGTGCAGAAGAGGTGATTGTATCATGTGAAGCCGGTTTATAAACGCTGGTTTATAAAGCTCTTAACTAATGTGCTCTAAAGTACACTAACACCCATAAACTACCTATGTACCCCTAAACCGAGGCCCCCCCACATCGCCGCCACTCTATTACATTTTTTTAACCCCTAATATGCCACTCCGTACACCTCCGCCACCTACGTTACCCCTATGTACACCTAATCTGCTGCCCCTAATGCCGCCGACACCTACATAATATTTATTAACCCCTAATCTGCCGCCCCCGCTATCGCTGACACCTGCATATTTTTTTTAAAACCTAAACTGCCGCTCCGTACACCGCCGCAACCTACATTATACCTATGTACCCCTAATCTGCTGCCCCTAACACAGCCGACCCCTATATTATATTTATTAACCCCTAATCTGCCGCCCCCAATGTCGCCTCCACCTACCTACAATTATTAACCCCTAATCTGCCGACCGGACCACACCGCTACTATAATAAATGTATTAACCCCTAATCCGCCTCACTCCCGCCTCAATAATCCTATAAGAAATATTATTAACCCCTAATCTGTCCTCCCTAACATCGCCGACACCTAACTTCACTTATTAACCCCTAATCTGCCGACCGGAACTCACCGCTACTATAATAAATGTATTAACCCCTAAAGCTAATTCTAACCCTAACACTAACACCCCCTTAACTTAAATATAATTTAAATCTAACGAAATAAATTAACTATTATTAAATAAATTATTCCTATTTAAAGCTAAATACTTACCTGTAAAATAAATCCTAATATAGCTACAATAGTAATTATAATTATATTGTAGCTATTTTAGGATTAATATTTATTTTACAGGCAACTTTGTAATTATTTTAACCAGGTACGATAGCTATTAAATAGTTAATAACTATTTAATAGTTACCTAGTTAAAATAATTACAAAATTACCTGTAAAATAAATCCTAACCTAAGTTACAATTAAACCTAACACTACACTATCAATAAATAAATTAAATAAAATACCTACAATTATCTACAATAAAACCTAACACTACACTATCAATAAATAAATTAAATAAAATACCAACAATTACCTACAATTAAACCTAACACTACACTATCAATAAATTAATTAAATACAATACCTACAAATAAATACATTTAAATAAACTAACTAAAGTACAAAAAATAAAAAAGAACTAAGTTACAAAAAATAAAAAAATATTTACAAACATTAGAAAAATATTACAACAATTTTAAACTAATTACACCTACTCTAAGCCCCCTAATAAAATAACAAAGACCCCCAAAATAAAAAAATGCCCTACCCTATTCTAAAATTAAAATAGAAAAGCTCTTTTACCTTACCAGCCCTGAAAAGGGCCCTTTGCGGGGCATGCCCCAAAGAATTCAGCTCTTTTGCCTGTAAAAAAAAACATACAATACCCCCCCAACATTACAACCCACCACCCACATACCCCTAATCTAACCCAAACCCCCCTTAAATAAACCTAACACTAAGCCCCTGATGATCTCCCTACCTTGCCGTCACCACACCGGGTCCCGATCTGTCCAGAAGAGCCTCCGAAATCTTCATCCAAGCCCAAGCGGGGGCTGAAGAGTGACGTCCATCCTCCGGCTGAAGTCTGGATCCAAGCAGCGGCTAAAGAATTCCATCTTCGGGCAGAATTCTTCATCCTATCCGGGCAGAAGAGTCAATCCGGACCGGCAAACATCTTCATCCAAGCCGCATCTTCTCTGTTTTTCCATCCGATGACGACCGGCTCCATCTTGAAGACCTCCGGCGTGGATCCATCCTCTTCTTGCGACGTCCTAAGTCCGAATGAAGGTTCCTTTAAATGACGTCATCCAAGATGGCGTCCCTCGAATTCCGATTGGCTGATAGGATTCTATCAGCCAATCGGAATTAAGGTAGGAAAATTCTGATTGGCTGATGGAATCAGCCAATCACAATCAAGTTCAATCCGATTGGCTGATCCGATCAGCCAATCAGATTGAGCTCGCATTCTATTGGCTGTTCCGATCAGCCAATAGAATGCAAGCTCAATCTGATTGGCTGATCGGATCAGCCAATCGGATTGAACTTGATTCTGATTGGCTGATTCTATAAAATAAATCCTTAATTCCGATTGGCTGATAGAATCCTATCAGCCAATCGGAATTTGAGGGACGCCATCTTGGATGACGTCCCTTAAAGGAACCGTCATTCGTCGGGAAGTCGTCGGTGAAGATGGATGTTCCGCGTCGGCGGGATGACCATGGATCCGGAAGAAAGAAGATTGAAGATGCCGCTTGATAGAAGACTTCAGCCCGATCATGGACCTCTTCAGCTCCCGCTTGGATGAAGACTTCAGTCAGATCATGGACCTCTTCAGCTCCCGCTTGGATCAAGTCTTCAGACGGATCATGGACATCTTCAGCCCCCCGCTTGGGCTTGGATCAAGACATCGGAGGCTCTTCTGGATCGATCGGTGAACCCGGCATGGTGAAGACAAGGTAGGGAGATCTTCAGGGGCTTAGTGTTAGGTTTATTTAAGGGGGGTTTGGGTTAAATTAGGGGTATGTGGGTGGTGGGTTGTAATGTTGGGGGGGGGTATTGTATGTTTTTTTTTACAGGCAAAAGAGCTGAATTCTTTGGGGCATGCCAAGCAAAGGGTCCTTTTCGGGGCTGGTAAGGTAAAAGAGCTTTTCTATTTTAATTTTAGAATAGGGTAGGGCATTTTTTTATTTTGGGGATCTTTGTTATTTTATTAGAGGGCTTAGAGTAGGTGTAATTAGTTTAAAATTGTTGTAATATTTTTCTAATGTTTGTAAATATTTTTTGTAACTTAGTTCTTTTTTATTTTTTGTACTTTAGTTAGTTTATTTCATTGTATTTATTTGTAGGTATTGTATTTAATTAATTTATTGATAGTGTAGTGTTAGGTTTAATTGTAGGTATTTGTATGTAATTAATTTATTGATAGTGTAGTGTTAGGTTTAATTGTAACTTAGGTTAGGATTTATTTTACAGGTATTTTTGTAATTATTTTAACTAGGTAACTATTAAATAGTTATTAACTATTTAATAGCTATTGTACCTGGTTAAAATAAATACAAAGTTGCCTGTAAAATAAATATTAATCCTAAAATAGCTACAATATAATTATAATTTATATTGTAGCTATATTAGGATTTATTTTACAGGTAAGTATTTAGCTTTAAATAGGAATAATTTAATTAATAATAGTTAATTTATTTCGTTAGATTTAAATCATATTTAAGTTAGGGGGGTGTTAGGGTTAGGGTTAGACTTAGCTTTAGGGGTTAATACATTTATTATAGTAGCGGTGTGGTCCGGTCGGCAGATTAGGGGTTAATAATTGTAGTAGGTGGAGGCGACGTTGGGAGCGGCAGATTAGGGGTTAATAAATATAATATAGGGGTTGGCTGTGTTAGGGGCAGCAGATTAGGGGTACATAGGTATAATGTAGGTTGCGGCGGTGTATGGAGCGGCAGATTAGGGGTTAATAATAATATGCAGGGGTCAGCGATAGCGGGGGCGGCAGATTAGGGGTTAATAAATATAATATAGGGGTCGGCGGTGTTAGGGGCAGCAGATTAGGGGTACATAGGGATAACGGAGGTTGCGGCGGTGTACGGAGCTGCAGATTAGGGGTTAATAATAATATGCAGGGGTCAGCGATAGCAGGGGCGGCAGATTAGGAGTTAATAAGTGTAAGGTTAGGGGTGTTTAGACTCGGGGTACATGTTAGGGTGTTAGGTGCAGACTTAGGAAGTTTTTCAACATAGGAAACAATGGGGCTGCATTAGGAGCTGAACGCTGCTTTTTTGCAGGTGTTAGTTTTTTTTTTCAGCTCAAACTGTCCCATTGTTTCCTATGGGGGAATCGTGCACAAGCACGTTTTTGAAGCTGGCCGCGTCCGTAAGCACCGCTGGTATCGGGAGTTGAAGTGGCGGTAAATATGCTCTACGCTCCCTTTTTTGGAGCCTAACGCAGCCCTTCTGTGAACTCTAAATACCAGCGGTATTTAAAAGGTGCGGGGGAAAAAAAGCATGCGTAGCTAACGCACCCCTTTGGCCGCAGAACTCTAAATCTAGCCGTACATCTGTTCAGTGCAGAAGAGGTGATTGTATCATGTGAAGCATAGCTAGAGATTATTAGTGCCACAGCATATTAAACACTGCATCTGTTCAGTGCAGAAGAGGTGATTGTATCATGTGAAGCATAGCTAGAGATTATTAGTGCCACTGCATATTAAACACTGTATCTGTTCAGTACACAAGAGGTGATTGTATCATGTGAAGCAAAGCTAGAGATTATTAGTACCACTGCATATTAAACACTGCATCTGTTCAGTGCAGAAGAGGTGACTGTATCATATGAAGCATAGCTAGAGATTATTAGTGCCACTGCATATTAAACACTGCATCTGTTCAGTGCAGAAGAGGTGATTGTATCATGTGAAGCACAGCCAGAGATTATTAGTGCCACTGCATATTAAACACTGTATCTGTTCAGTGCAGAAGAGGTGATTGTATCATGTGAAGCATAGCTAAAGATTATTAGTGCCACAGCATATTAAACACTGCATCTGTTCAGTGCAGAAGAGGTGATTGTATCATGTGAAGCATAGCTAGAGATTATTAGTGCCACAGCATATTAAACACTGCATCTGTTCAGTGCAGAAGAGGTGATTGTATCATGTGATGCATAGCTAGAGATTATTAGTGACACTGCATATTAAACACTGCATCTGTTCAGTGCAGAAGAGGTGATTGTATCATGTGAAGCATAGCTAAAGATTATTAGTGCCACAGCATATTAAACACTGCATCTGTTCAGTGCAGAAGAGGTGATTGTATCATGTGAAGCATAGCTAAAGATTATTAGTGCCACAGCATATTAAACACTGCATCTGTTCAGTGCAGAAGAGGTGATTGTATCATGTGATGCATAGCTAGAGATTATTAGTGACACTGCATATTAAACACTGCATCTGTTCAGTGCAGAAGAGGTGATTGTATCATGTGAAGCATAGCTAGAGATTATTAGTGCCACAGCATATTAAGCACTGCATCTGTTCAGTGCAGAAGAGGTGATTGTATCATGTGAAGCACAACTAGAGATTATTAGTGCCACTGCATATTAAACACTGCATCTGTTCAAAGCAGAAGAGGTGATTGTATCATGTGAAGCATAGCTAGATATTATTAGTTCCACAGCATATTAAACACTGCATCTGTTCAGTGCAGAAGAGGTGATTGTATCATGTGAAGCACAACTAGAGATTATTAGTGCCACAGCATATTAAACACTGCATCTGTTCAGTGCAGAAGAGGTGATTGTATCATGTGAAGCATAGCTAGAGATTATTAGTGCCACTGCATATTAAACACTGCATCTGTTCAGTGCAGAAGAGGTGATTGTATCATGTGAAGCAAAACTAGAGATTATTAGTGCCACTGCATATTAAACACTGCATCTGTTCAGTGCAGAAGAGGTGATTGTATCATGTGAAGCATAGCTAGAGATTATTAGTGCCACAGCATATTAAACACTACATCTGTTCAGTGCAGAAGAGGTGATTGTATCATGTGAAGCACAGCTAGAGATTATTAGTGCCACAGCATATTAAACATTGCATCTGTTCAGTGCAGAAGAGGTGATTGTATCATGTGAAGCATAGCTAAAGATTATTAGTGCCACAGCATATTAAACACTGCATCTGTTCAGTACACAAGAGGTGATTGTATCATGTGAAGCATAGCTAGAGATTATTAGTGCCACTGCATATTAAACACCGCATCTGTTCAGTGCAGAAGAGGTGATTGTATCATGTGAAGCATAGCTAGAGATTATTAGTGCCACTGCATATTAAACACTGCATCTGTTCAGTGCAGAAGAGGTGATTGTATCATGTGAAGCATAGCTAGAGATTATTAGTGCCACTGCATATTAAACACTGCATCTGTTCAGTGAAGAAGAGGTGATTGTATCATGTGAAGCATAGCTAGAGATTATTAGTGTCACAGCATATTAAACACTGCACCTGTTCAGTGCAGAAGAGGTGATTGTATCATGTGAAGCATAGCTAGAGATTATTAGTGCCACTGCATATTAAACACTGCATCTGTTCAGTGCAGAAGAGGTGATTGTATCATGTGAAGCATAGCTAGAGATTATTAGTGCCACTGCATATTAAACACTGCATCTGTTCAGTGCAGAAGAGGTGATTATATCATGTGAAGCATAGCTAGAGATTATTAGTGCCACAGCATATTAAACACAGCATCTGTTCAGTGCAGAAGAGGTGATTGTATCATGTGAAGCATAGCTAGAGATTATTAGTGCCACTGCATATTAAACACTGCATCTGTTCAGTGCAGAAGAGGTGACTGTATCATGTTAAGCATAGCTAGAGATTATTAGTGCCACAGCCTATTAAACACTGCATCTGTTCAGTGCAGAAGAGGTTATTGTATCATGTGAAGCATAGCTAGAGATTATTAGTGCCACTGCATATTAAACACTGCATCTGTTCAGTGCAGAAGAGGTGATTGTATCATGTGAAGCATAGCTAGAGATTATTAGTGCCACTGCATATTAAACACTGCATCTGTTCAGTGCAGAAGAGGTGATTGTATCATGTGAAGCATAGCTAGAGATTATTAGTGCCACTGCATATTAAACACTGCATCTGTTCAGTGCAGAAGAGGTGATTGTACCATGTGAAGCATAGCTAGAGATTATTAGTGCCACAGTGTGACAGACCCTTCTGTAAGGACTGAAGGAGTTAATTGTGTTTAGCTAAGAAACTAATTTCTAAAGACAGAGTTGCTGGCTCCAGCTATAATCTAATTAGTGCTAAGCATTCTATTGTTTGATCACCTCCAGAGAGAAAACGCCTAAGTGATAAGAAGGGCCAAGAGTGTCTTGTGGTTGAAGTGTTTAAGTAATATAATTCTATTGTATCATGTCAAAGGGCTTGTTCCCTCCATGTAATGTACAACAGTCTTTCAACCTCCATCTGGGGGGGTGTCAAACCTGTATAAATACTAGGCATCTAGCCTTTAATAAATGTCATTCTGTTTTAAACCTGAAAACTGGCTGGTTTGTGAATTGCTGATTCCCTATGCAGGACGTTGTTCCCTGGTATTAACCCTTGGTACACTGTTGGTACTGTAACATTGGTGGCAGCGACGGAATGAACCTTATCGCCCAGAAGAGCAACTACACAAGCCAGTAACCTCAGGAAGAGGGGGATTATTACAATACTGACTAAGATGGAAAAGAGAAAAGTAAATTTTGCAGCTTTTAAAAACTTCCTGGAAACAGAAGGAGAGATTGATGGGTACCTTGCGGATTTTGAGAGGCAATGTGCACTACACAAGGTACCCGCAGAGGACTGGGTCACGATATTATCTGGAAAATTATCCGGCCGGGCCAGAGAGGCTTTTCGGGCCATTCCAGATGAGGAAGTCAGGGATTATAATACGGTAAAAGAGGCTCTGCTCTCCAGGTATGCGGTTACACCGGAGGCATACCGGAGGCGGTTCAGAGACGCTGTTAAATTAGCTGGAGATTCCTACCTTGAGTGGGCATGTAAGGTGCACCGCACAGCAGCTCACTGGATAGCGGGGTGCCAAGCCATATCTGGGGAAGAGGTGCTGCAGCTATTCCTGTTGGAACATTGCTTCGACAAGTTACCCGCAGGAGTTCGAGAGTGGGTTCGGGACCGTAAACCCTCCACCCTGCAGGAAGCGGCTCGCTTGGCAGATGAGTATACGGATGCCCGCAAACTGGACACTGCTACCACTAAGCCCCCTGCTAGAGTGGAGTACAGACCCCCAGTCACCCCGCAGCTGCCAGTTACCAAACCCCGGCGCACCGCTATACCACACGGCCTCCGGCCACGAACTACCCTCAGAGAGCCCTGTTCAATTTGCGGGGCTACTCACAACCGATTCGATGCTTTGGATGTAAGCAACTAGGGCACAAAAGACCAGAGTGTCCCCTAAACGCAGCGAACCAAGCACAGTCCTGGAGAAGACCTGCCGGCGGAATCCCACGTAATCCTCAGCCTGCGGCCCGCTACGTAGAGGCGCAAGAATGCTGGAGCATCCTACATGAGGCAGACCTTGTGCAAGCTGCCCACCGGAATAACCGGCAACTGGTTAAAGTGAATGGGAAGAAGGTCAGTGGTCTACGGGATACTGGTGCTACCATGACCTTGCTTCAAAAGAACTTGGTGTCTGAGAAACAGTACACTGGAGACACTGTGGCTGTGAGGGTAGCAAGGGGCGATGTGTTCAGCCTACCTGTTGCCAGGGTACATTTGGATTGGGGAGTGGGCGCTAGACCTGTGAATGTGGGGGTCAAGAAGGACTTACCTGCTGATGTTCTTCTTGGAAATGACTTGGCCCCCCTTGTTTCTGCCTACGCTCCTATGGGTCCCGCTGATGTTAACTCTGTGACTACCCGTGCCCAGATCCGTGCAGCAGAGACTGACCCACCTGCTGCTAAGCCCCAGGACGCTGAGCTCAGTAAATCTCTATCCGCTATTGATATGTGGAGGTCCCGTTACAATGCGCTGATGAAGGAGAAGAGGAGCGCAGAGGAAAAAGCACGTTTAGAACGTGAATCTCTGCTAGACAAGCTGCACCGACAGACTGCAGAAAACACCAGCTTGAGAGTGGGACATGAAACCTTAAAGACAAACTTAGCGACACTTGAGGAGAAGCTGACGCTGGCTCATAGTGAGGTGCAGCAACTCAAGGGCACCCTATGTCAGTATGAAGGGATTGTGGATACCTATAAAGAGCAGGTACAGAAAACTCGTAAAGAAGCTGATGGGATTTTGAAGGACTGTTTAGCCCTAGTCTGGGCACTGAGGAAGTTGAACCCTTCTTTGTATGGACAGGAATTCTCTCTCATAACGGGAATACAGATGGATTGTCCTGGCAAACTGACATGCCTACCACCTCCTAGTCCGGTCATCCCCAGGTTGACCCGCCAAAGGGTCAAGCCGGGTCTGCCGGAGTGTTCCACAACGGGGGAGATATGTGACAGACCCTTCTGTCAGGACTGAAGGAGTTAATTGTGTTTAGCTAAGAAACTAATTTCTAAAGACAGAGTTGCTGGCTCCAGCTATAATCTAATTAGTGCTAAGCATTCTATTGTTTGATCACCTCCAGAGAGAAAACGCCTAAGTGATAAGAAGGGCCAAGAGTGTCTTGTGGTTGAAGTGTTTAAGTAATATAATTCTATTGTATCATGTCAAAGGGCTTGTTCCCTCCATGTAATGTACAACAGTCTTTCAACCTCCATCTGGGGGGGTGTCAAACCTGTATAAATACTAGGCATCTAGCCTTTAATAAATGTCATTCTGTTTTAAACCTGAAAACTGGCTGGTTTGTGAATTGCTGATTCCCTATGCAGGACGTTGTTCCCTGGTATTAACCCTTGGTACACTGTTGGTACTGTAACACACAGCATATTAAACACTGTATCTGTTCAGTGCAGAAGAGGTTATTGTATCATGTGAAGCACAGCTATAGATTATTAGTGCCACTGCATATTAAACACTGCATCTGTTCAGTGCAGAAGAGGTGATTGTATCATGTGAAGCATAGCTAGAGATTATTAGTGCCACTGCATATTAAACACTGCATCTGTTCAGTGCAGAAGAGGTGATTGTATCATGTGAAGCATAGCTAGAGATTATTAGTGCCACTGCATATTAAACACTGCATCTGTTCAGTGCAGAAGAGGTGATTGTATCATGTGAAGCATAGCTAGAGATTATTAGTGCCACAGCATATTAAACACTGTGCATCTGTTCAGTGCAGAAGAGGTGATTGTATCATGCGAAGCATAGCTAGAGATTATTAGTGCCACTGCATATGAAACACAACATCTGTTCAGTGCAGAAGAGGTGATTGTATCATGTGAAGCATAGCTAGAGATTATTAGTTCCACTGCATATTAAACACTGTGCATCTGTTCAGTGCAGAAGAGGTGATTATATCTTATGAAGCATAGCTAGAGATTATTAGTGCCACAGTATATTAAACACTGCATCTGTTCAGTGCAGAAGAGGTGATTGTATCATGTGAAGCTTAGCTAGAGATTATTAGTACCACTGCATATTAAACACTGTATCTGTTCAGTGCAGAAGAGGTGATTATATCATATGAAGCATAGCTAGAGATTATTAGTGCCACAGTATATTAAACACTGCATCTGTTCAGTGCAGAAGAGGTGATTGTATCATGTGAAGCATAGCTAGAGATTATTAGTGCCACAGCATATTAAACACTGTGCATCTGTTCAGTGCAGAAGAGGTGATTGTATCATGTGAAGCATAGCTAGAGATTATTAGTGACACTGCATATTAAACACCATATCTGTTCAGTGCAGAAGAGGTGATTGTATCATGTGAAGCATAGCTAGAGATTATTAGTGCCACAGCATATTAAACACTGCATCTGTTCACTGCAGAAGAGGTGGTTGTATCATGTGAAGCATAGCTAGAGATTATTAGTGCCACTGCATATTAAACACTGCATCTGTTCAATACACAAGAGGTGATTGTTTCATGTGAAGCATAGCTAGAGATTATTAGTACCACTGCATATTAAACACTGCATCTGTTCAGTACAGAAGAGGTGATTGTATCATGTGAAGCATAGCTATAGATTATTAGTGTCACAGTATATTAAACACTGCATCTGTTCAGTGCAGAAGAGGTGATTGTATCATGTGAAGCATAGCTAGCGATTATTAGTGCCACTGCATATTAAACACTACATCTGTTCAGTGCAGAAGAGGTGATTATATCATGTGATGCATAGCTAGAGATTATTAGTGCCACTGCATATTAAACACTGCATCTGTTCAGTGCAGAAGAGGTGACTGTATCATGTGAAGCACAGCTATAGATTATTAGTGCCACAGCATATTAAACACTGCATCTGTTCAGTGCAGAAGAGGTGATTATATCATGTGAAGCATAGCTAGAGATTATTAGTGCCACTGCATATTAAACACTGTGCATCTGTTCAGTGCAGAAGATGAGATTGTATCATGTGATGCATAGCTAGAGATTATTAGTGCCACTGCATATTAAACACTGCATCTGTTCAGTGCAGAAGAGGTGATTATATCATGTGATGCATAGATAGAGATTATTAGTGACACAGCATATTAAACACTGCATCTGTTCAGTGCAGAAGAGGTGATTGTATCATGTGAAGCATAGCTAGAGATTATTAGTGCCACTGCATATTAAACACTGTGCATCTGTTCAGTGCAGAAGAGGAGATTGTATCATGTGAAGCATAGCTAGAGATGATTAGTGACACTGCATATTAAACATTGAATCTGTTCAGTGCAGAAGAGGTGATTATATCATGTGAAGCATAGCTATAGATTATTAGTGCCACAGCATATTAAACACTACATCTGTTCAGTACACAAGAGGTGATTATATCATGTGAAGCATAGCTATAGATTATTAGTGCCACAGCATATTAAACACTGCATCTGTTCAGTGCAGAAGAGGTGATTGTATCATGTGAAGCATAGCTAGAGATTATTAGTGCCACAGCATATTAAACACTGCATCTGTTCAGTGCAGAAGAGGTGATTGTATCATGTGAAGCATAGCTAGAGATTATTAGTGTCACTGCATATTAAACACTGTATCTGTTCAGTGCAGAAGAGGTGACTGTATCATGTGAAGCATAGCTATAGATTATTAGTGACACAGCATATTAAACACTGTGCATCTGTTCAGTGCAGAAGAGGTGATTGTATCATGTGAAGCATAGCTATAGATTATTAGTGCCACTGCATATTAAACACTGCATCTGTTCAATGCAGAAGAGTTGATTGTATCATGTGAAGCATAGCTAGAGATTATTAGTGCCACTGCATATTAAACACTGCATCTGTTCAATGCAGAAGAGGTGATTGTATCATATGAAGCATAGCTAGAGATTATTAGTGCCACAGCATATTAAACACTGCATCTGTTCAGTGCAGAAGATGTGATTGTATCATGTGATGCATAGCTAGAGATTATTAGTGACACTGCATATTAAACACTGCATCTGTTCAGTGCAGAAGATGTGATTGTATCATGTGAAGCATAGCTAGAGATTATTAGTGCCACAGCATATTAAACACTGCATCTGTTCAGTGCAGAAGAGGTGATTGTATCATGTGAAGCATAGCTAGAGATTATTAGTGCCACAGCATATTAAACACTGCATCTGTTCAGTGCAGAAGAGGTGACTGTATCATGTGAAACACAGCTAGAGATTATTAGTGCCACAGCATATTAATCACTGCATCTGTTCAGTGCAGAAGATGTGATTGTATCATGTGAAGCATAGCTAGAGATTATTAGTGCCACAGCATATTAAACACTGCATCTGTTCAGTGCAGAAGAGGTGATTGTATCATGTGAAGCATAGCTAGAGATTATTAGTGCCACAGCATATTAAACACTGCATCTGTTCAGTGCAGAAGAGGTGACTGTATCATGTGAAACACAGCTAGAGATTATTAGTGCCACAGCATATTAAACACTGCATCTGTTCAGTGCAGAAGAGGTGACTGTATCATGTGAAGCATAGCTAGAGATTATTAGTGCCACAGCATATTAAACACTGTATCTGTTCAGAGCAGAAGAGGTGATTATATCATGTGAAGCATAGCTACAGATTATTAGTACCACTGCATATTAAACACTGCATCTGTTCAGTGCAGAAGAGGAGATTGTATCATGTTAAGCATAGCTAGAGATTATTAGTGCCACAGCATATTAAACACTGCATCTGTTCAGTGCAGAAGAGGTGACTGTATCATTTGAAGCATAGCTAGAGATTATTAGTGCCACAGCATATTAAACCCTGTATCTGTTCAGTGCAGAAGAGGTGACTGTATCATTTGAAGCATAGCTAGAGATTATTAGTGCCACAGCATATTAAACACTGCATCTGTTCAGTGCAGAAGAGGTGATTGTATCATGTGAAGCATAGCTAGAGATTATTAGTGCCACAGTATATTAAACACTGCATCTGTTCAGTGCAGAAGAGGTGATTGTATCATGTGAATCTTAGCTAGAGATTATTAGTGCCACAGCATATTAAACACTGCATCTGTTCAGTGCAGAAGAGGTGACTGTATCATTTGAAGCATAGCTAGAGATTATTAGTGCCACATCATATTAAACACTGTATCTGTTCAGTGCAGAAGATGTGATTATATCATGTGATGCATAGCTAGAGATTATTAGTGCCACTGCATATTAAACACTGCATCTGTTCAGTACAGAAGAGGTGATTGTATCATGTGAAGCACAGCTAGAGATTATTAGTGTCACAGCATATTAAACACTGTATCTGTTCAGTGCAGAAGAGGTGATTGTATCATGTGAAGCATAGCTAGAGATTATTAGTGCTACTGCATATTAAACACCGCATCTGTTCAGTGCAGAATAGGTGATTGTATCATGTGAAGCATAGCTAGAGATTATTAGTTCCACTGCATATTAAACACTGCATCTGTTCAGTGCAGAAGAGGTGATTATATCATGTGATGCATAGCTAGAGATTATTAGTGCCACAGCATATTAAACACTGTGCATCTGTTCAGTGCAGAAGAGGTGACTGTATCATGTGAAGCATAGCTAGAGATTATTAGTGCAGCAGCATATTAAACACTGTGCATCTGTTCAGTGCAGAAGAGGTGATTGTATCATGTGAAGCATAGCTAGAGATTATTAGTGCCACAGCATATTAAACACCGCATCTGTTCAGTGCAGAAGAGGTGATTGTATCATGTGATACATAGCTAGAGATTATTAGTCCCACAGCATATTAAACACTGCATCTGTTCAGTGCAGAAGAGGT
Organism: Bombina bombina; assembly: GCF_027579735.1. Classification (NCBI taxonomy): domain Eukaryota; kingdom Metazoa; phylum Chordata; class Amphibia; order Anura; family Bombinatoridae; genus Bombina; species Bombina bombina. The sequence goes on along the minus strand of NC_069502.1, from coordinate 16,852,419 downwards.
GATTGTATCATGTGAAGCATAGCTAGAGATTATTAGTGTCACAGCATATTAAACACTGTGCATCTGTTCAGTGCAGAAGAGGTGACTGTATCATGTGAAGCATAGCTAGAGATTATTAGTGACACTGCATATTAAACACTGCATCTTTTCAGTGCAGAAGAGGTGATTATATCATGTGAAGCATAGCTAGAGATTATTAGTGCCACTGCATATTAAACACTGCATCTGTTCAGTGCAGAAGAGGTGATTGTATCATGTGAAGCATAGCTAGAGATTATTAGTGACACTGCATATTAAACACTGCATCTTTTCAGTGCAGAAGAGGTGATTGTATCATGTGAAGCATAGCTAGAGATTATTAGTGACACTGCATATTAAACACTGTATCTGTTCAGTGCAGAAGAGGTGACTGTATCATGTGAAGCATAGCTAGAGATTATTAGTGCCACTGCATATTAAACACTGTGCATCTGTTCAGTGCAGAAGAGGTGATTGTATCATGTGAAGCATAGCTAGAGATTATAAATGCCACTGCATATTAAACACTGCATCTGTTCAGTGCAGAAGAGGTGATTGTATCATGTGAAGCATAGCTAGAGAATATTAGTGCCACAGTATATTAAACACTGTGCATCTGTTCAGTGCAGAAGAGGTGATTGTATCATGTGAAGCATAGCTAGAGATTATTAGTGCCACAGTATATTAAACACTTCATCTGTTCAGTGCAGAAGAGGTGATTGTATCATGTGATGCATAGCTAGAGATTATTAGTGCCACAGTATATTAAACACTGCATGGACAAGGCTCCCGTTTGGGCGTTTCCAATCCTCACCAATGATTGAAACATATATAAGTAAGGCAAGAGAGAGGAAAAGGACACAGATTCTGCTGGCTAACTTATAACTGGTGTGCTGGGCGTGAGATACCATTTTACTTTGGCAAAGCTGATTTACCTTTTTCTCATTGATTGCAAAATATACTTATTGGTATTTCTGAGGTGAGATTAAAACCTGCTGAGAGATATTGGATATCAATTGGTGTTCATCCTGGTAAGTATTAAAAAAAAAATTGTGGTAGATTGAAAAGAGAAAATTGTGTTTTTAAACTGTATTGCATAGCCTTGAATAGCTCTTAGCTTGCCTGTTTGTATGCAAATATTTAAAGAAAACTATCATTATTGCTGTATGTAGCAGATTTAAAGAAGTAGTTTGTATTTCAAGTTAGTATTTCATAAGCCTGTGTATTGTTAAACATATATCATTGATGCTAAGTAAATTATCTGTGAAAATTTTGATATTTTAAAGTAGAATTGTGTTAGAGTAAAGAGTGGGTAAATAGCTGAGTATTTTACTTAGAATCCCATTATGTTTATTGAATGAAAGGCTATTTGTAAATAAGGCTGGATTTAAAGGTAAACTTTTTATGAGCTTTGTAAGAAGTATAGCATATCTTATTAGCTTTGAAAACATGTATAATATTGTTTCATGTCCTGGTATTACAAATATATTCCAATATGTTCATAGATATTAACTAATAAAAAGAATTCAGATATTTATATTAATTTAATGGTTTCTAGTAGATGCATATTGATTAAGGGTTTATATTTTAAAGGATAATTATTTAAATATATTGTGTTATACCCCTGCCATAGACTGATATATTATTTGGAGAGCACTACTGCTAAGATTCTTATAAATATACTGACAAGTTAGTGAGATATAGAAGTACAGAAGGTGAGGTAGAGATGAGGTATAATAGACACGATAACTTTGATGAAAAGAGGGATAATTGGGAAATAGTAAAAAATCAAAGAAGATTAAATAGGAATAGAAGTCTATCGGCTAGATTACGAGTTTTGCGTAAGAGGCTGTGCGGTGCTACCGAGCAGTTTCTGCTCACCGCTCACCTACAGACAACGCTGGTATTACGGGTTTTTACAAATTCGGGGTTAGCCGCAGAAAAGTGAGCGAAGAGAAATATTTAGCTCCACATCTCACCTCAATACCAGTGCTGCTTACAGTAGCGGTGAGCTGGCTAAACGTGCTTGTGCACGATTTCCCCATAGGAATCAATGGTGGAGAGCCGGCTGAAAAAGAAAACCTAACACCTACAAAAAAGCAGCGTTCAGCTCCTAACACAGCCCCATTGATTCCTATGGGGAAATAAAAGTTATGTCTACACCTAACACCCTAACATGAACCCAGAGTCTAAACACCCCTAATCTTACACTTTTTAACCCCTAATCTGCCGCCCCCGACATCGCTGACACCTACATTATATTATTAAACCCTAATCTGCCGCTCCGGACACCGCCGCCACCTACATTATACTTATGAACCCCTACTCTGCTGCCCCCAACATCGCTGACACCTACATTATATTTATTAACCCCTATTCTTCCGCCCCCAATGTCGCCGCCACCTAACTACACTTATTAACCCCTAATCTGCCGCCCCCAACTTCGCCGCCACTATATTAAAGTTCTGAACCCCTAAACCTAAGTCTAACCCTAACCCCCCTAACAAATATAATTTAAATAAATCTAAATATAATTACTACAATTAACTAAATTATTCTTTTTTAAAACTAAATACTTACCTATAAAATAAACCCTAAGCTAGCTACAATATAACTAATAGTTACATTGTAGCTAGCTTAGGATTTATTTTTATTTTACAGGCAACTTTGTATTTAATTTAACTAGGTACAATAGTTATTAAATAGTTATTAACTATTTAATCACTGCCTAGTTAAAATAAAGACAAATTTACCTGTAAAATTAAACCTAAGTTAAAATTAACCTAAGTTACAATTAAACCTAACACTACACTACAATTAAATTTATTCTCTAAATTAACTACAATTAAATACAATTAAATAAAATTATCTAAAGTACGAAAAAAAAACACTAAATTACAGAAAATAATAAAATTACAAGTTTTTTAAAATAATTACACCTAATCTAATCCCCCTAATAAAATAAAAAGCCCCCCAAAATAATAAAAAGCCCTACCCTATACTAAATTACAAATAGCCCTTAAAAGGGCCTTTTGCGGGGTATTGCCCCAAAGTAATTAGCTCTTTTACCTGTAAAAAAAAGTACAATAACCCCACTCAACCCTACTCTAAAACCCACCCAATCCCCCCTTAAAAAAACCTAACACTACCCCCTTGAAAATCCTCTTACCTTGAGAAGTCTTCACCCACCTCAACGAAGCCGGGTGAAGTGGTCCTCCAGATGGGTAGAAGTCTTCATCCAGACGGCATCTTCTATCTTCATCCATCCTGCGCGGAGTGGGTCCATCTTCAAGACATCCGACGTGGAGCATCCTCTTCTTTCTTCATCCGACGACTGAATGAAGGTTCCTTTAAATGACGTCATCCAGGATGGCGTCCCTTCAATTCCGATTGGCTGATTGAATAAAATCCTATTGGCTGATGCAATCAGCCAATAGGATTGAGCTTGCATTCTATTGGCTGATTGGAACAGCCAATAGAATGCAAGCTCAATCCTATTGGCTGTTCTGATCAGCCAATAGGATTGAAGTTCAATCCTATTGGCTGATTGCATCAGCCAATAGGATTTTTTCTACCTTAATTCCGATTGGCTTATAGAATTCTATCAGCCAATCAGAATTGAAGGGATGCCATCTTGGATGACGTCATTTAAAGCAACCTTCATTCAGTCGTCGGATGAAGAAAGAAGAGGATGCTCCGCGTTGGATGTCTTGAAGATGGACCTGCTCCACGCCGGATGGATGATGATAGAAGATGCCGTCTGGATGAAGATAGAAGATGCCGTCTGGATGAAGACTTCTACCCGTCTGGAGGACCTCTTCTTCCCGGCTTGGATGAAGACTTATGCCCGTCTGGAGGACCACTTCGCCCGGCTTTGTTGAGGACTTCGGCCCGGTTGGGTGAAGACTTCTCAAGGTAAGGTGATCTTCAAGGGGTTAGTGTTAGGTTTTTTTAAGGGCGGATTGGGTGGGTTTTAGAGTAGGGTTGGGTGTGTGGGTGGTGGGTTTTAATGTTAGGGGGGTATTGTACTTTTTTTTACAGGTAAAAGAGCTGATTACTTTCAGGCAATGCCCCGCAAAAGGTCCTTTTAAGGGCTATTTGCAATTTAGTATAGGGTAGGGCTTTTTATTATTTTGGGGGGCTTTTTTATTTTATTAGGGGGACTAGATTACATGTAATTAGTTTAAAAAACTTGTAATTATTTTATTATTTTCTGTAATTTAGTGTTTGTTTTTTCGTACTTTAGATAATTGTATTTAATTGTATTTAATTGTAGTTAATTTAGGGAATAAATTTAATTGTAGTCTAGTGCTAGGTGTAATTGTAACAGGTAAATTTGTCTTTATTTTAACTAGGTAGCTATTAAATAGTTAATAACTATTTAATACTTATTCTACCTAGTTAAAATAAATACAAAAGTTGCCTGTAAAATAAAAATAAATCCTAAGCTAGTTACAATGTATTAGTTAAATTGTAGCTATATTAGGGTTTATTTTATAGGTAAGTATTTAGTTTTAAATAGGAATTATTTAGTTAATTGTAGCTACTTTATTTAGATTTATTTAAATTATATTTAAGTTAGGGGGGTTAGGGTTAGACTTAGGTTTAGGGGTTAAGAACTTTAATATAGTGGCGGCGACGTTGTGGGCGGCAGATGAGGGGTTAATAAATGTAGGTAGGTGTCGGCAATGTTAGGGACGGCAGATTAGGGGTTAATAAAATTTAACTAGTGTTTGCGAGGCGGGAGTTTGGCAGTTTAGGGGTTAATATATTTATTATAGTGGTGGTGATGTCCGGTAGGCAGATTAGGGGTTAAAATTTTTATTTTAGTGTTTGTGATGTGGGGGGGGGCTCGGTTTAGGGGTTAATAGGTAGTTTATGGGTGTTAATGAACTTTTTAGCACTTTAGTTAAGAGTTTTATGCTACGGCTTTAGACCATAAAGCTCTTAACTACTGACTTTAAAATGCGGTACGAGTCTTGACAGGAGAGGGTCTACCGCTCACTTTTGGTCAGACTCTACACTATGCAAGTCCCATTTAAAAAATAGGATACGCAATTGACATAAGTGGATTTGCGGTATTTTCAAGTCTGGTCGAAAAAGTGAGAGGTACACCTTTACCTGCAAGACTCGTAATACCAGCGGGCGTTAAAAAAGCAGCGTTGGGACCTCTCAACGCTGCTTTTTAAGGCTAACGTAAGACTCGTAATCTAGCCGTAAGTTTTTTTAAAAGATTTGCATCCACCAAATATAGAGGATATATAATTGAAAATATCATATTAACTTATCAGTTCTGAGAGTAAGAAATAACTTTTTTAGAGAAAGGATAGAGGGAAAAATGGATGATTAGTTAATGGAAACACCTGAAAGAGAAGGATAACAGTGTAGAGAGAAGGGAAAAAACAAGGGATACCAGGTAAAAAAAAAACAAGTAAAATCTGTGGAATTAACTCAGAATCAAGAAGATGTTTTGAATAAAGTCCTTTATTCCCCCCCCCCCCCCCCAGCTAAATAGTTCCAAAGAAACTTAACTTTCAAAAGATATTTTGAGGCTAAACATACTGCACTTAAATAGAAAACAACATTCTATCTAGTTCAATATAAGTCAACACCAATGGATATATTTATGGAATTGGTTGAACGCCATTTAGAGGTTTAAAAGGAAACACAGTGCATTTAAACAAGATTAGACATAAGCAATTAAAGACTTACAGGATAATAAGAACATAGCTATAAAACCTGCTGATAAAGTTATTAGGAACAAGAAGGATTATGAAAGGGAATGCCTGAGACAATTGGATAAGACAAACATATTAAATTGAGCAGGAATTCCTTAACTGAATATAAAGAAAGAAAGGAAAATCATATGGAGGAGGGATTGACAAAAGGCATCTTAAATAAACAGGTGTATAACTTTAGAAATATAACATTTTCAAGAATACCAACATTTTATTTTGTATTCATAAAATTCTTAAAACACCACCAGGAAGGCTAATTATCTGGCCATGTATGTGGATAACATTTTGCAAGCACTAGTACAACCTACAAAAGCATATTTGTAGGATAAATTACATGTATTACAGATACTGAGGGATATTTCCTGGCAACCAAATTAGGGGTTAGTAAGTAGCTTCTTTGTAAATAAATATAAAGAATGAAAATGGTCTTTTAGCTGTAGAGGAAATTTTTAAAGAAATGGAAACATTTAGCGAAGTTAAGTTGAAGTTTATATTATAGGGTTTATATTAATAATATTAATATTAGAAACTAATTTATTTTTATTTAAATTCCAGTTTTACCTACAAAAAATTGGCATGGCTACGGGGACTAGGTTTGCACCCATTTATGCCAATTTCTAAATACCAACCTGGGAAAATGAATATGTATACCAGGGACATGGTGGGTGACAAACATAGAGCTCACCTCCATTTAGCCATTAAAAATTGAGCCGTAAGCTACCGAAGTTGGCAGCAGCTAAAAGTAATTTTATGCCTCCATTTTAGGACCAGGTTTCCATTGATTTATTTAGCGCATTGCGTGCAGTTGCCCTTTTTGTGTAGGTATAAGATAGTGTTGTGCTAACGCTTCCACCCGATGCCGGATTTCATGCAAATTAATAGGTTACTATGGTAACCCGACCTTACACTACACTTGATCACATATACGGCACCGCATACAAGTGCAGCTCGTATATTTTCCCCGACGCTTGCTGTTAAGATAAAATCAAACACCCTAAAGCATGCGCAATATCTACCTCTCAACCACCATGCCCCCTACCGCAATAACTAATTAATGTATTAACACCTATTCCGCCAACCCCCATATCGCAAAGTATCTATCAAAGCTATTAACCCCTAAACTGCCATCCCCATAATGCAATCTATCTATTTAAACTATTAACTCCTAATCTGCCAACCTAACACCCCCTAAATTAACCCCATTACATAAAATAAAAAAATACTAAATTACAATTAAAATAAAAAATCCTTACATTGCTTTAAAAATAAAACCTAAGATTAAATTAAATAAATAAATCTAAATTTACAAAAAATAAAATAAGTTTAAAATTATAGAAAAAAATGTAACCAAATTATCAAAAATAAAAACATTTAAAACTAATCTAACACTAAACTATTAATAGCCCTTAAAAGGGCCCTTTGTAGGGCATTGCCCTAAAGCGATCAGCCCTTTTAAATAAAAATACAAATTAAACCCTAACAGTAAAGCCCCAACCCACCAAACCCACAAAAATAAAAAAAACTAACACTAAAAAAACCTAAAATCTACCCATTCCCCCTAAATTGGCATTTGTATGGGCATTGCCCTTAAAAGGGCAATCAGCTCTTATGCAGTCCATTAAAATAACAAAGTCCTAATCTAAAAAAAATAGCCAACCCCCCCAAAAAAAAAAATCTAAGCTACTCATTGCCCCTAAAGGGGCTTGTAAAAGAACTGAATGCCCATACAAACGCTCCTTTAGGGGCAATGGGTAGCTTAGGTTTTCTTTAGACTTAGGTTTTTTATTTTGGGGGGTTGGTTGGGTGGAGGGATTAACTGTTTCAAGGTAAAAGAGCTGTTTATCTTAGGGCAATGCCCTACAAAAGGCCCTTTTAAGGGCTATTGGTAGTTTATTGTAAGTCAGGGGGTGTGTAACATATCTCAGCCTAATGTCACTATCCCTTTAAGAAATCCTTTTCTGACTGCTGCATTTGGGCAGTATTCACATTCAGCTTGCCTGCCTGCCTGATTAATCATTCATGCACCTGATTACCTCAGCCTCTTTTTAAGCCTTCTCAGGTCTAATGTGCCTTGCATTAACATTGAAGTTGTGATCCTGAACAGAGGTCTGTGACTGTTTCCTGCATGAACTTAGCAACTATTCCAAGATACAGCATTTCCTATTACCTATGCAAAATATCATCAAACCGCAAGTATCAAAAATATCTCCATTCTGTTTCCTGGACACAGCTACTTAACAATCTCTGAACTTTATTATAATTCAACTATGCTTTTGCTTACCATCACTCTCTAATTACAACAGCATCTTACTCAGAACTTTATAACTATTTCTCTGCTACAAGTTGTCATTGCTGAAATATCCTGCTGCAAATATGTTAACATATTCTGAACTCTGCATCTATGTGTTCAATTAAAAGCTTTCCTGTGATTCTCCAATATATGTTCAAACAGTAATTAATGCCTTAAACTTAACTTTCACCTGTGCTGCTCTGCTAATTACTGACATACAGCTCATTATAATAATATGTACTGTGAACCTGCAATAAACCAAGTTTGCATCTAAATGCACAAACAGTAATTAATGCCTAAACTTGCAGCTTGTCTAAGTACCTGTGCAGCTGTGCTTTAACTCTGACATACAGCTTTATATAATATTATGTACTGTGAACCTGCAACAATCCTTAGTTTGCATCTAAGTGTCAAACTTTCACCAGATTACTCTGAAGCCTGAACATTCCACTTTGCTATATTTCTCTCTCATTGAATCCTGCAGTTACTTCTATTAACTAACTATAAGTCACAGTGAACTCAGAATATATTGTATACAAATGTTGCACTCTCCATTTATTCTACAATAACTTCTAGCAACTATGAATCACAGAATATCATCTATCCACGTCCAGGATACTCTTCCCCGGGTCAGGGGTCGGTGTCTTCAAATCCCTACCACTGCCCCGAGGGTCTGTTTCCTGAGCGCATGTACACCGGATCATGACAGAATGTTAATGCCTAAAAAAGGGATCCGCAGTGGTAGTGGATGCACCGACCCTCAAAGGAAAATAAAAAATTACAACATAACTCAGACCCAAGCAATCCCTAAAGGAAAAACAGAAGATTTTCAAACTTTAAAAAATTTAAAGACACAGTACTCCCATTCTAGACAATCCTCTACTCATGTTCGTGGTTACCATTTTGGTGAAACTGATCCTGAATCTGACTATGAAAATGAAGAGGATTTAACCATAGCTTCAGCAGAAAAAAATCAGATCTTTAAAGATTTAAAGAGACAGAACCACTTTTCTAGAATTTCATCTGTTCCTCATGTTTGTGATTCCTATCCTGATGATACTGATTCTGAGTCTGTATATGTCAACAAGGAGGATGACTTCACAGATCCAGCTGAATTGGCATTAGACTGGTATGAGCGCAACTTTAATTCGCCACAAACTCAGACAAGACCTCAACCTATTTGCTATAATGACATCCTTGGTTGTTATATTTACAACATGGATGATACAGACAGCTCCCATCATGAAACCTCTCATGGAAATACTGATATTACCATGGATTCGTTAGATTGGACAGATTCAGAGCTGGAAGAAAGGACATCTGGTTTACAGACTGCTGTTAGGAGTAAAGGTCCGCTCAACTACTATGCTGATTTATCACATCAGAATTATGCATCCAGTGATGAAGAGGATTTCTGTTCTCAACCTTACTACAAGCCACAATGGCAGCAACTTAAGAAGCCTCATACTGGGAAGAAATCTAAGCTCTCTAAGAAAAAGAAGAAGAAGAAGAAAATCCTTCTGCCCACAGAAAATCAGAAGTGCAAAGAGGAAACTCAGCCTGATTCCCCTGTTTTAGATTCTGTTGTACCAGACCCTCTCTTGCCTCCTGACACTGTCAACACCGAGCTGGATGATGTCTATAGTCACTATCAGTCTCTTCTTAAAGCATCTAATGGTATCTCTTCTCAGACTCTACAACAACTACAAAAACTGTTTCCAACTATTGATTTCTTGCATCCCTCTCATGCTGCCTCAATACCTGTAAACCCTGTGCTAGAAGCAAAAGATAATTCTGTTCCAGATATACAACCTTTCAGTTTACCAGAGATAATCCCTGGAGAATTTAGCTCTGATATTCAAACTCAAATAAGCATGCCTGCTGAACTCCAGATAACTTCTCAGTCAGAATCTTGTGTCACAATTCCTCCGCATCTACCTGAGTGTGGCATATTGCAGTACACTTCACCTTCTCAAAATTCTTCTGTTATTGCATCTAAGAAATTGTTTCCCTTGGGAGATACTTTGCATCAACCTACATTTTCTACTACATCAGTTTCCTGTACAGGAATTCCTGATACTCAATCCTGTGAGGACAACTTTGAACCAAGTTTGCAAGTGGACATTCTTGAACCTGAAACTTGTACAAAAGTTCTTCAAGAAGATTCCCCTGTGCCCATTCCTGTTCCTGTTTTCCATGATTATACTACTAAACCTGACATCAAGGTGGACTCTCTTGTTTTTGACCCTGGTATGGGTATTCCTTTGTTTAACCCAGAAATGGGTGTAATAATACTTGATCCTGAAGATAGCCATGCCCTCTACTCAGAAGCGAGTATGGTTCTTGGCTCTAAAGTGGGTCTTGTTAATTCTTCGTTTATGAACCCTGAAGAAAGCCTTGCCCTCTGCTCAGAAGAGAGTATGGTTCCTGGCTCTAAAGTGGGTTCTTTTTCTTTCTCTATAGTTGAACCTTGCCCTGGCATGGGCATACCTTCACCTGATCCTACTGAGGATATTCCTGAACCTTGCCCAGATGTGGGTACTTCTGAACATTGCCCTGGCATGGGCATTCCTTCACCTGATCCTACTGAGGATAGTCCTGAACCTTGCCCAGATGTGGGTACTTCTGAACATTGCCCTGGCATGGGCATTCCTTCACCTGATCCTACTGAGGATATGACTGAACCTTGCCCAGATGTGGGTATTCCTGAACCTTACCCTGGTGTGGACATTCATATACCTATTCTTAGTGAGAACACTTTTGATTCTGAATCCAGTAAGGAGACATTTCATTTTGAATTAGAAGATGGCAAGAACTGGACAAATCTTGCACTCTACACTCCTATCTCCTATTTTGAAGAAAGCCCTGCTATTGCGTTAGAAGTGGCTATAGCTTTTTCTTTTGGAGTATATCTAATCCTCAGCCAAGAGGTTAATTCTGAGGATACTCAAATCTCTGACCCAAAGGTGGTTAATCTGGTTATCAATCCAGAATGCTGCATCTCTATTTCTGAAGCTGAGGAAAGCCTTTTCATATCTCTAGGACTGGCTGCCTTTTCATTGGCTATATACATGGTCATCTATCATGAAGAACATCCACCTGTCTACCCTCAGAATGATTCTGTGGTAGGAAGCTCATTGTATGTTACGTTCATGCATTCTCACGATGACTACAAAAAAGTTGACTTCAAGTTTTGCTCTCATCATTGTCAAGATCTTTTGATACCTGAATTACATGGCCTTTACTTCGTCATTCAACTTTTTCAAGAGATCTCCAACCCTCCTTTCTTGATTTCCGATTGGACTCACTACCTCCATACACCTACTACCGATTCTCCATATCAATTTTGTTCTCTCTCCTTTTGGATTGTATTGGGCGCCCGGAGGTCGCCTTTAAGGAGGGGAATCTGTAACATATCTCAGCCTAATGTCACTATCCCTTTAAGAAATCCTTTTCTGACTGCTGCATTTGGGCAGTATTCACATTCAGCTTGCCTGCCTGCCTGATTAATCATTCATGCACCTGATTACCTCAGCCTCTTTTTAAGCCTTCTCAGGTCTAATGTGCCTTGCATTAACATTGAAGTTGTGATCCTGAACAGAGGTCTGTGACTGTTTCCTGCATGAACTTAGCAACTATTCCAAGATACAGCATTTCCTATTACCTATGCAAAATATCATCAAACCGCAAGTATCAAAAATATCTCCATTCTGTTTCCTGGACACAGCTACTTAACAATCTCTGAACTTTATTATAATTCAACTATGCTTTTGCTTACCATCACTCTCTAATTACAACAGCATCTTACTCAGAACTTTATAACTATTTCTCTGCTACAAGTTGTCATTGCTGAAATATCCTGCTGCAAATATGTTAACATATTCTGAACTCTGCATCTATGTGTTCAATTAAAAGCTTTCCTGTGATTCTCCAATATATGTTCAAACAGTAATTAATGCCTTAAACTTAACTTTCACCTGTGCTGCTCTGCTAATTACTGACATACAGCTCATTATAATAATATGTACTGTGAACCTGCAATAAACCAAGTTTGCATCTAAATGCACAAACAGTAATTAATGCCTAAACTTGCAGCTTGTCTAAGTACCTGTGCAGCTGTGCTTTAACTCTGACATACAGCTTTATATAATATTATGTACTGTGAACCTGCAACAATCCTTAGTTTGCATCTAAGTGTCAAACTTTCACCAGATTACTCTGAAGCCTGAACATTCCACTTTGCTATATTTCTCTCTCATTGAATCCTGCAGTTACTTCTATTAACTAACTATAAGTCACAGTGAACTCAGAATATATTGTATACAAATGTTGCACTCTCCATTTATTCTACAATAACTTCTAGCAACTATGAATCACAGAATATCATCTATCCACGTCCAGGATACTCTTCCCCGGGTCAGGGGTCGGTGTCTTCAAATCCCTACCACTGCCCCGAGGGTCTGTTTCCTGAGCGCATGTACACCGGATCATGACAGGGTGTTTTTATTTTGGGGGGGCTTTTTCTTTTTATAGGGCTATTAGATTAGGTGTAATTCTTTTTATTTTTGATCATTTCGTTTATTATTTTTTGTAACCTTAGAGTTTTTTATTTTTCGTAATTTAGTGTTTATTATTTTTTGTAATGTTAGATTTTTTTTTTGTATTATTATTTTTTTATTTTATTTTTAATTTAAGTTTTTAATTGGTAGTTTTTTATTTTATTAAAATAGTTATGTTAAGTTAATCTATAGTTTAAACTTAGTTTTTTTTATTTTACAGGTAAGTATTTATTTATTTTAAGATAGTTATATTGTAATTTGAATTTAAAGTTTAGGGGTTAATAGTTTACTTTAGTGTTTTGCAATGCAGGGTGCCGGAGGTTTAGGGGTTAAAAAGTTTAGTTTAGTGGTTACGATGTGGGGGGTTGACGGTTTAAGGGTCAATAGGTTTATTTAGCGTCTGCGATGTCTGGGAGCGGTGGATTAGGGGTTAATAACTTTATTTAGGTATCAGCAACATCAGGGGGCGACAGATTAGGGGTTAATAACTTTTATTAGTGTTGGCGATGTTGGGAGCGGCGGATAAGGGGTTAATAACTTTTATTAGTGTCGGCGATGTCGGGGAGCGGTGGATTAGGGGTTAATAACTTTTATTAGTGTCGGCGATGTTGGGAGCGGCGGCTAAGGGGTGTTTAGACTAGGGGTTTATGTTATATATATTATATATATATTATGTGGCTTATTTAGATTTTTTTTACGATATCTATAATTAGTTTAATGAATTATTATTTATTAAGATTTTTTTATATTTATATTTAATATTT